>NC_056748.1:973429980-973467480 GCF_019279795.1 Protopterus annectens | reverse complement strand
ACAAGGCATCGGCAACAACAGTTATTTGGAGTAAGCAATTTCCATTCTATTCTATCTTCCAATATTAGACAGAGAGGATACCATAATCTCTACACAAACAAACAAACCAAATAAACTTAGTAAAAACACCTAGGCAAACTGGAACTCAATAAGAGAAGGCTTGAATAGTAAAATAATTTATTGAACTCCCAATAAAATTAGCGCTTTCGGCGGAAAAACATACACCGCCTTCTTCAGATTACACAGCAGAACTAAGGAAACAAATTTTTATACATTAGTGCAAAATAATTACCCAATGGATATCAAGTGCATTGTTAAATAAAGCATTGTCATGACGACCTTAAAGCTAGGTCAACCACCCAATAGAAATTTCCAATCTATTGTCAAATACAGAAAAAACATAAAAACGGAGGTCTAAAATGCGTTTCTTATATCATTATATTATGAACAATCAGAGAGATGTCTTCTGAAACGCATAGGGAACCTTATTCAGGTATTCAAAAATACAATAAATCCTAGAAAAGATTATTATATAACAAAGACAGGTGTATGTCACTTTCCCAAAGGCTAACTAGTAAATCCCGTGTAAGATGACATTAGTTTAGGTGTCTCGCTGGCTTGCCAAACACTAACCTTAGCTAAGCAGGGCTGACATTTAGAAAATTCCGAAAATGTCCCCCAGCTAACCTTTAAATATAAGAATACATTTCTATATATGATTACATAAAAGTTAGCCATAAACTTTGAATGAATTCCTTTGCCATTATATAATTGGGAAAGGGAGTACAAACACTGAATATGCAAAAAAACTTATTAAACTAAATGTTCACAATATATATGCGAAAATGACAATATGCACAATAAACCCTACAATTTGTGCGTTTATCCGAAAGATTAAGTCAACAAAAACAAGACTTTCAGTGCTAGAAAATACTTGTATTTATCTGTTATAGGCTAACCATTTCAGAACACATTTTATAGAAAGAGCCTCATTGATACCTGGTGCCGAATGTGCTCTAGTGCGAATTTGCCACAAAAGTTCATCTATTTCTAGACGGACTTGCCAAGGCCCCCCCCTGATATCCGGTGTTCGTTGTTGTAGAATGGCAAAACTAAATACATGACCGCTATTATCCCCAATGTGTCGAGCTAGAGCGTTATTTTCGTCGTTTTTAGAAACAGCATACATGTGCTCGTATATCCTAATTTTGAATTTACGCTCGGTTTTCCCTATATAGAAAGCCTTACAATAATTACATAGGGCCACATAGACCACTGACCTTGTTTCACAATTAAAGTAACTACTGATCTTGTATTCTTTACCATTAATGGTACAACAAGTGCCAACTTTAATGTGCCTACATTGGTTACATGCCCCACATTTGTGCATCCCATGTGGTCAATTGGACATTTGCTTTTTCTTAGGTTTCTCCAAAATGGCTTTAAGATTATCCCCTCTTCTATAAGTTATTTTGGGTTTTTCACCCAACAGGGTGATTAATCCTTTGTCATGTTTAATGACTTCCCAATTTTTATTAAATTTATTTATCTAGTATTTTCTAGCACTGAGAGTCTTGTTTTTGTTGACTTAATCTTTCGGATAAACGCACAAATTGTAGGGTCTATTGTGCATATGTGTCATTTTTGCATATATATTGTTAATAATTATTTTAATAAGTTTATTTGCACATTTAGTGTTTGCATTCCCTTTCCCTATTATATAATGGTAAAGGAATTTATTCAAAAATATAAGGCTAACTTGTATGAAATCATATACAGAAATGTATTTTTATATTTTAAGGTTAGCTGGGGGGCATCTTTGGAATTTTCTAAATGTCAGCCCTGCTTAGCTAAGGTTAGTGTTTGGCAAGCCAGCGAGACACCTAAACTAATGTCATCTTACACGGGATTTACTAGTTAGCCTTTGGGAAAGTGACATACACCTGTCTTTGTTATATAATAATCTTTTTTAGGATTTATTGTATTTTTGAATACCTGAATAAGGTTCCCTACGCGTTTCAGAAGACATCTCTCTGATTGTTCATAATATAATGATATAAGAAACGCATTTTAGACCTCCCTTTTAATTTTTTCTGTATTTGACAATTGATTGGTTGAAATTTCTATTGGGTAAAGACCTAGCTTACACTAAAGAAGGCATGACAATGTTTTATTTAACAATGGCACTTGGGAAGTACATTCTGCACATCATGTATAAAAATTTGTTTCCTTAGTTCTGCTGTGTAATCTGAAGAAGGCGGTGTATATAATCTCTACACAGCTGCAGTATGCAAAGTTAATAGCATTTATTTTTATTTATTTTCCACTTCTATTACATATCCTACAAATGCACAAAAACAATGGTTATTTTTTTTCAAATGCATTAAGAGGCCAAACTATATTTTAAAGCTAATATCTTCTTTTTGTTGCAAGTATCTATAGAAAATGAATCTTCCAAATGTTGTACCCCACAGACTTAGTCCTATTAAAGAAAACCTGTACAGTATGGCATACTTATAGTATATTAGAATGCATAGTTACAGGTCATTACTCATAAGAACAGCAAGCACCCATTTAAGTCTTTCAACATTTATTTTAGTGTAAACATAGTTTAACTTGTAGTGCAGTTGGAAAGGTTGTGTTTTGCCTGTGTAATAAACAGTGATGCCTTCTGGCTACCTTTGTATCCCAGTAAAGTAAGTTAACGTTGTACACCAACTGTTTCATACTTATCTCAGGTGACTATGGTTGAGAGAAAAGAGTTACATTTAAACTAGCTAATTATGATAGCCACACATCATGTTTATCATTAGGGATTAGATCAAATGTTCTGAAATCAAACATTTCATGAGTCACTAATGTCTGAAAAATCATTTCACAGCAGCAGTCAGACATAAGAAATGTACTTTCATAGCAGCAGATTGTTGCTAACCCAAAGCCTAGATCTCACTTGCCCATACCAGGAAAAAGCCATAACACTATCTCAAATGCACCAAATTAGTAAATAAATTAACATTTTTAATGGTCCAACATAAATAATGTAAAAATAATAAATAAATTAATCAATAAATGAGCTATTCAAACAGTCTTAAACCTAATACCAACAATAAAAATCTGGGCTGATTTACTGCATGTCTATTTTTAAAACGTAGTGGGGTTAGAGACAATCATAAATAAAACTCAACGTTACAAAACACAGAAAAGCCATCATACTTACTTAAATTAAGTAAAAGCTTTCATTTCTATTATTAATGAAAGTGCTTATTAACAATGTATTGTCAATGGCCATAGCAAGGAAGTGAATTTTTATTAAAAAATATATTTATCCACTAGAAAGAATACAGTTACAGAAAACTGAATTAAACAAAGAAATACCATGACTGACAGGGTGCGGAGTAACACATTGAGGGAGGTACAACATAATGGAGAAGGAGACAGCAGACAAACCAGAGGGAAGACAATGGGGAGGGGAAGACTGTATAGCATGC
The DNA here is from genome assembly GCF_019279795.1 of Protopterus annectens. Lineage (NCBI taxonomy): Eukaryota > Metazoa > Chordata > Ceratodontiformes > Protopteridae > Protopterus > Protopterus annectens. Next base: position 973,463,992 of record NC_056748.1, on the reverse strand, counting down.
AGGAGTGGCCATAGACACAAAAGGGAGGGCAACACTGGGATAGGGGACAGAACTGGGTATTCAAAGATGCAGTGTCTGCTAGCTTAGATACAGTTTCAGATTACTCATCAACCTGGGAACCATCACCACTGGGTCATGACTCAGAAGGTGGAGTCAGCACTGGGCAAGAACATGACTCAATGAGTCGTCAGAGCTTGATGTCCATGTGGCTAATGCTGGCATCCAGTCTCCTCTGTGTCATCTCCCCTACAGACTCTGCCAGTTCTTGACAGGTGATAAAAGTGTCACACTTTTTGCACTGCTACTGACAGGTATAACTGTACTAAACTGTGGTGCAGGGCAAGAGGTGTCCATGCAGCTGTGGTAGGCTGTGGCCCAAATGTGCTGGGTGTCCCTGGTCGTGGTGGGTGCAGTGGTGGCATAACCGCTGCCACCTATGTCCATTGTAGGTGGCTGTGCTGCTGCATAAAATAACATAAAAGGAGAGAATGAAATAAAAAACATAGACAAAATAAAATTAATGTACGGAAGAAAAAGGATAGCAACAAAGAGAGTTAAGTATAGAAATATAAAAACAGTAACCATTACATTGTTAATTATGTTGATACTGAATACAGTAAAGCATAATAACCTTTTTAATAAAAGCACTTGCGTAGGTATGTCATCAGACTGTTTGCCTGACTATAACATATTGGAGGGCCTAAGTCAAAAGCCAAACTCACATGCAGTCTGTAATAATAGAATAATAAGAGAATCCATGTTAAGAATGGATAGGGAAATAAAAAGGCTGGACGGGTAGTTACTTTCTATACCATGAAATGCCACAAAATGATTCCCCATCTTAATTACATTCCCTACTATAACATGGAAAAATGTTAATTTCTTAACTAAAGCTTAACAAGAAAAAGAGCATTTGAGTAACAGCTATATACATACTCTCTGGTAGCAGTATTGTTACCGCTGAAGAAATCTTGTGCTGGCTAAACACCAACATAAGACATGAAACAATCATAACAGGAGACCTCAACATTGACTGGCAAGTAATATGCTCAAATACCTCCACTTACACAAAAACATATATAGTCTTACTAACTCATCAGTGTCCCATCTAGACTTAACAAAACTACATGTAAAGGATCTACAGTGGACTGGATTCTTACCTCATCTCCAAATAAAATAGCAATCAGTGGTTGCCTACCAGGCACCATCAGTGACTAACCTCCTACCTTTACTCTATGACTGAAAAACAATTCCCATGGAGAACTACAATATAAGCAGGCACACAACCTCAGAAAATTCCAAATACAAATGTTACCTTCATATATCTATCTGGAACATTTAAAATGTCTCTAGAAGAAGCAGTCTCAGAATTTAACAAAATATTTCTAAATATACTGAATGAAATGACTCATATCAGAACAAAAATGATAAAATCTAATTCAGCACCTTGTTTAACAGAAGAAACAAAACAACTTATGCACATCGGGGCAATATTTGGAAAGAATTGTCAGGAAACAAATTTCAAAGCAACATTTCAGACATCTCACAAAAAAGTGTAAAAACCCACATTAAAATAGACCAAAAAGTCTAACTAAAAACATAATAAAAATGAATGAAACCACTGAATGTCTTCTTCGAAAATGTTAATACCACTGGTTAAGTGCTTTCAGCCAGAAACAATGGCCTTCATTGGAACAAACATTCTATCCACACACCATCATTATATACTTAACTAAAAAAAACAAACCAGTCAACAGCAAACTTCAATTAACACTTCTAAAATTCAAAACATAAGTTAAAAAGTTCTTTTTACAAAAACATCTATCCACATACATTTCAAATAAAAACTCAAAACTGTAAAAACTTCATTAATACAATCATTTACATTTATCATAATAAGCTTTTCTTCTTAAAACTGCTTTGTAATTAACTTCACTGTTTAAACCTGGTGCTTTGCAAGCATCTAACAAAGTTTTCCATTTGAACTCCCTATAATCAAGTTCCCCTTCTTTATCTCCATTAAAATCACTGGGAACATAATCGATTACTGTAAAATATTTTTTTTACTTTCTGGCATGCCAAAGTGAGCTTAAAAGGCCCATTGTCTGAATTGCTCCTCCTTATAGCATAATAATGCTCATAAATCATGTTTCTTAACTCTGTTGGTTTTACCAACATAAAAAAGAGGAACAGACAGAGCACTTTGTCATATATACCAAAAAGTCTATTCTAATGCTCAGGAAAACTCTAATATAACCAAAAGCTCTTCTGCATTACTAAAAATTCTTCACCACCCTGGTCAAACAACCACACCAACACCAATACCATCAATTAATTATAACTACGGTGCAGTCAAGTTCAATAATGACTTCATGCAAACAGTTTTATCTCTTGTAAAAGATAATCCCTCCTCTACTCCCCTACAACCTACATTAGCTAAATGACTTCATAACATCCATCCCCATAAACCTGTCCCTTCATCAACAATAAAACATCTCCAAAATATAAAACCCACAAGTTTGGCTGCAGGAAAATTTCCAGATGAAACATTAAAATGAGAGCAGAACCACTGGCCTACCCATTCCATTTCAGAGTGCCATGTCCCAACCCTCTGGAAAAAATTATATCATACCCCTTCACAAAGGTGGAAATTCAGCATTATTCTCTATCAACAAATCATTAACAATACTGTCTCTTATAAAAAAATTGTAGAGAAATATGTTCACACACAGCTTCCCAATCATCTCACTGACAACAGCCTCCACTCAGACTCAGTACAGTGTTTGTTCAAATCACAACACTATAAGTGTCACTTTGTGTTTCACCAACATAACAAAACATCACTGAAATACAGGCCACTTAGTCTCAGCCATCTTGTTTGACTTATCCAATGCATTTGAAACAAATATCCACAAAACAGCCCTAAAACAATACCAAATAACAGGGCAAAATTCAGTCAAGAGATAAATAGTTCAAACAGAATTTAATAACAGAAAGCATAAAAATGAGTTGAGTGTTTTCATCCTTGCCAATAAGGACTTCATAAGAACTGACCACACCATGCAAATGTTCATTTAAATACAAAGTAAGTTAATAATACAACCAATGAACATTGAGAAAGTTAAAACTGGTTAAAAAGTTTCTTTTTAAAGGCACATGCCATAATTAAACAAAAGAAATACACAGATTAATGTAATTTTTTTCTAAAACAACATGAATAAATATTAAATACTAACACTGTATAAATAATATATTAGTGCTAAAACCAATACTCAATAACCAACTAGGATAGCCATTAAACAATCAATTACAGTTTAGCTGCCCTTAATTATAATAAACAGGTTATAGAGGTGGTATCATATAAGCCTGTTTTTTGCTTGCATTCAACAAACCTGTCATAGCAATTCTCTGTACTCTAATGTATGTTCCCAAGGATCACCTGTGGGATTTTTTGCTACCTGTTCTAAAATAAAAAAATATATATATATATATTTCTTATTTTCTTTGAATACCATGCCAATACAAGGCATTTGTCTCTTTTTTTATTTTTTATGTCATTCCTATGTTCATAAATCTTTTTGTGCAGTGGGCGTTCAGTCTTACCAACATAAAACAAGAAATGAGGTTTGGCAGCAAACCAATTTGTCCAGGGACATCTTTAGAAGGAGGTTAGATAAATATATTAGTGGGAGTTAAGAGGGTGGGGGGATGAAAGGGTTAAAGGGAAAGGCGGGATGACTGGGAGAAAATGAGGTAATAGAGGGAGGGGCTTAAGCGGTTTAGGCAAGTGTAGCTGGGTAAAGGGTATACAGTTAGCGTGGACTTGCTAGTGCAACCTTATGTCCATGACGACCTGTAGGTAGTCCATTGTGCAGGTAGGCCCTGGATTAATGTTGTGTGCATGGGAAAGTGTTGGAGCATGTCATTGTTTTGTTTTGTTTTTTGTTTTTCTTTCCATTTTGGGCTATTCATGGGGACACTCCTCCATTCCTACCTTTTCTTTAAATGGAAATGTACCTGTTTCCTTCCAGCTTAGCCACATTCCCTGCTGTCCTACTCCTCACTGCTACCTCAGTAAAACTCTCTACTACCAAGCCACCTTTTATATCTACATTATTATGGCTTATTACCTAGGCATTTTAGCTGCTATTTAATGTCATCAATCTATATGCAACCTTATATATGACTTGCAATGTGATTGCGTGTTCCATTATGCTACTATTATGTTACTGTTATATTATTGGGGGTTTAACTATGTTTTTGATTATTTCTGGTCACATTACTATTTTGTATACATTCGTTATTGTATTTGGATTGTGGAGCTTTTCTCACCAGGCCTCCACTGAAAAGGTTTTTTTTTGGCCCAGTGGACTTACCCGGTCATCAAACTGGAAATAAATAAATAAATAACGTTTGCATTTGTTACAACTGTGAAAGGAGGTGTTGGGATTTGGGTATAATTTGGGGGTTGGTTTTGTGGTTTGGATGGCAGGAAGGAGGACTTATGGTATCTTGAACATTTTGGAGTGTCAATTTAATCTACTATAGGAGGTTTATCATGAGATTGATTAGGTTTAGTGGGTGTTGGAGATTAGGGTTTACTTCAATTGTGTAAGATGGCTGTGGGATGGGTTGTGTTCTCTGTTTGCAGAAGTGTATTGTGTTGTATTAAGATTAAAGGTTTGCTGCAGGATTTTTGGGCACCTCTTTATAAGTCAAACATATGGTAGGGTGAGGCTAGCTTACTTAGGTGTGGATTATAGTGATCAGTGGATGAAATTTGATGGAAAGATTTAGTTATTTGACAGGACTGGGAGCAAAGTAAGACAGTTCAGTTGGTCAGGAGGATGTAACTAGGACTACTTCAGTTGCATGAAGGACAAGGTTGAGTGAATTTCTAGGTTGAGAGGGAAGATGGACAGACTTTGATTATTGTCAAGATGGGTTTTTATGTGGAGACTGGTGTTGGGATAGGGAGTTCAGGGGGTTACAGTTTCTGTGGCATTTATGTTATGGCTGTATTTAGTTATTCCAAAAGAGTTTTGAGGGTCAACAAAGGTTAGGATTGTCATTATGTGCTGTGCTTGTACTGGATAGTTGGAGGGATGTCAAGATTGCTTTTGGACTTTGTTATAGGGCTGCTGTTAGGGTGATGGTAGGCATTTGGCCTTGGGTGGTTTCATGTGGCATTGTCTTTAAAGTTTTGGTGTTGCCTAGGGCTGGTAATGTCCCTTGGCATTACGAGGTTAATATTGGTAGTGAAATGAGGAGAAGTTAGTTAGGACAGAAATTATGAAAATATATAGTTATTTTAGTGTTGGGAAAGGGCTCGTTGGTTTAACTGTTACTCAAATTGCGGCTTTCAGTGTTCATATGATAGGGTTTTGGAGTTGCCGATAGGGATCTAGCTGGGTTCAGACAAGATGGGTACACTGAATGATTTTTGGCTGAACCACCCTTCCCCTTTTTGTGTGCGTGGTTAGGTTGTTGAAATTCTGGTAGGAGACAGAGGGAACAGCCTGGTTAGGCTGGAGGGTGGAGAAGAGGGACAGGCTTGGCATTTTCTATTCCCCCTCTGGTGTTAGACATTTAAGTGGTAAATATAAATGAGTGGAAGTAAGGATGCTGCTTATTTGGTTGGATGGGTAATTCAATAAATGGTATATGAAATGAGTGGTGGGACACTGCTTCATAAGTAAAGTAAGTGAGTGGAGGTATGGACGCTGCTTACTGGGTCAAGATGCTTTCTTGATTCACATTACATGGATGTTTATGCTGTGATTAAAATCAGCTATACTATGTTTAGTTGTAATTAATAAATATTGGTTATCAAGGCTATGTTACGGAAGTTTAATAAAGGTAGTCAAAAGTCATTCAGTGTGATGTGTGTTTATTGAAGGGGACCGGGACAAACATGAATCACAAAATGCTAAATATACAAATCCTATACTTTTACAGTTGAATCTCTGTCTGAATCTGAATGTGTGATTAATATTTGAGAAAACTATATTCTCCCCTCAAAAATATACTCACATTGTCTACACATTCTGAACTTGTACATACCTTTCCTTGTGTTGACTGTATTGTCTGGAATGTTCACACCTGCTTTAATTTTTTTTCTTTTAGGTTGTTACATCTTTTGAAGGTAAATATAGGTTTCTCTCCCACCATCTTTATTAAATCAGCATAACTCTCTAACAGTTTCCATTTGTTCTTAATAACACTTTAGATGTCCTTACTTTCTATGTAAGCACCATGCTTCTCAAAGAGCACCCTCCGAACTCTGGTTCTGTCCTTGCCATCATTTCCACCCTGTTGCCTAAGAGGGAGTAGAATCAAGAATTTCTCCCTTGATGGACTTCCCTGTGGATAGAATCCATCAACTCCTCTGGATAGCCTCTTTCATAAAGCATGTTCCTTAGGAAACTGATTTCCTTCTCAAAGTCCATATCATATTATATGATCCTGGATAACTGTACCATCTGTCCTTTCACTAGGCTTTTCTTTTGTTTAAATGGATGTCAACTGATAAAGTGTAAATTATTGTTAGAGAAGGAAGGTGGCCTTCCTATATATACACTGGATTTAAAAATTCCCAAATCAAAGTCTTTACTTAAAGTCACATCTCTAACGTGTGCTACAGAAAAAATGTGTGAATTTCAGAAAGTGGGGGAACTATTAATATAGTCAATAAATTGACTTAGGGAGTGTTCGTCTACCTTCCAAATCAGAAAGATATTGTCTAAAAACCTTAAATAGGCAATTGTATACTCTTTGTATTGGAAGATAGAACATAATTAGTTTCCCAAGACCACGTAACTATGTCTGCATAAAGCTGCATGCAAGATGCTCCCATGGCCATACCACTAATCTGTTTGAAATATTCTCCTTCGAAGAATGTGACGTTGTTTAAAATGATGTCCAGAAATTCACACTTTATACTAATTGTATCGTTATACAAATTACTATTAGTATAAAGGAGCTCCCTAAACCATTCACATTCGATATCATTAGGAATGCATGAAAATAAATCTGTAATATCTATGGTTACTAAGTACTATTCAGGGTAAAAATACTTGTTTTGTATATTTCCTAAAAAATCCCAGGAATCCGAGAATATGTTTGAACTGGGACCTCAGTTCCTTTATACCATTGTCTATAAATATGGCCAAGAGGTGTGACTTAGATCCACCAGCAGCCACAATAGGCCTAAGGGGGGATCTTGAATGTTCTTATGTACCTTTGGTATCCTGAAAATGTTGGGTTCAAAAACTTGTATACATTCTTGATGATCAACCCATCCATTAATAGCCCATACAAATACACATCAATTCTTCCATAAGCTGCTTGGATTACATTCATGGACACCTTAGTGCATTGTAACTCATTGTTCAGATGCATGAACATTTTGCTAATATAGTCAATTACTTCCTAGTTACAATTCCCCCTCCCTTATCTGGCTTCATAACTCTGATGGTCTTGTTACCCACTATTTTCTGCATGAGTGCTATCTTCTCAGTGGTCAAGTTGCCTCTCCATTTGTATTTGTTACAGGAGTACTACTTGCAAACATCTTTAGCACTCATCTTTTTAAACATACTGATAGTGGGATGTAAGGGAGGGTTCAAAGTACTTTTACGGGTAAAACATGGGCCAGTGTCACTAAAGGAAGGTTTAACTTCATTACTTAGAAACATAGCTTAAAAATTATTTTTTCTCATGTAGAGCTTTGAATCAAGTAGAAAATTATTCTTGGGTGATTGGAGTGTCCAACCTCTGGGTGGGTGCAAAGGTAAACTCTTCTCCAAACAAAGAAATTTATCTCTCATCTATATTGAGTTCACTGTAATTGAAAATTTTGAACCCCCTTGAGACCAGGACCATAATACCATGTTCCTTGCTTATTTCATGCCCACCTCTATTGGTCAGGGAGGCTCTACTGTCCTTTTCATCCCTGCCTCTGCTTCCCCTCCTCCTCCTAAGGGGCTCAATGCTTGTTCCCCTGGTGAATGGGCTGGTTCCAATGAGCCTGTTGAACTCTTCTGCCTTATTCTCTTGGATCTCCTGGGCAAAGGGGATGTAGATCCAATAAAAATATTTATTGTGGGTCTCAGTTCCAGCCCATTGTTCAACATTATCCTAAGAAACTCTGGGGTGTTTTGGGTGGGGTACACCATGTGAATGCGGTATTCCCTTTCAACCCTCTCACTTTTCTTAGCTTTCCCAATTCTTATATCACTGATCGCTTTGTCTACTCTTTTAAAAACAGATAGATATTTAGAATTATTCACTATAAATAACTAATCTTGTTTAGTTTACCATCAATCTCTAAGATTTCATTGTGTAATTTTTCCATACAGCTTATGCATTTGACACACTCTCTAATCCTAAACTACTAACTTAACTCTCCTCCCTAGAACTCTCTCAGCCTATAACATTCTGTTTCTGTTCAACAGCTACATTAGCAGCCGACAGTAGGCTATAAAATGGCAACAAATCTTCTCAGCTGCCCTTCCAGTTTTCACAGGTGTCCCCAAGGCTACATTCTTGAACCTATTTAATATACTTATAACCAAAATCCGCTCAGTGACCAAACAAGCTACTATCATACAGTACACCAGTGACCCTCCAATAATCCTTCCCTTGTCTGCACACTCTAATCACCCAAGAATCACTTTCTTCTGTAAAATCCTTGATAACTGCTGCAAGTCTAAGAAAAGCAAATGTCATTCACATCAAAACAATAATGCTACCATATAAAAAGCAGCATACACAAAACTATTGCAAGTAACTATAAAGAAAATCTGTAATTTGATCAGGACATACAGCAAGTCATCAAAGAAAAAAAACAACAAAAAAGTGGACTTTACCAGTCATACCCATCTCTAAGCTGCAAAGAGAACCATTACACAGTCCCACCTCCTTCCCACACTCCTGTACGTGCCAGTCATATTTACAAACTTGCAAACCACTCATCACACAATGTTAGAGGCCTGCTACAACAAATTAGCAAAGCTTACTACAAACCTCTCATATACGACTCACCAAAGATGTGCCTTATAACAAATACAGTGATTAGAACTGCCACAACACCTAATCTAGACCCAGCAAGTCATGTCGCAGCTAATAATTTTATCTACAGCCCTGATAATTACCTCTCCCTAAAAAGATCCTTCAGCACTATTCACTAAGCGAAGAGTTGCGCACCACTTAACATTTTCTTTTGGCTACTTAAAAGTCAGACAATGCTGCAGGAGATTACCTGTATTGCATTCATGTGAACAAACTTTGGAACAAGTTATCACTTCCGGTTAAAAAGTAAACCAATTAGAAGGCTTTAAACCCAAATTAAAACAGCAGCTGACTGACTATTTGATATGATCATGTACCTCATTAGAATAACGTAGAACCTTCAAACCACTACCATGTCTGTATGACACCTGGCGTATAGACACGTGAAGCTCAATTCACAAGACACTTGTACAGGTGCACTATTTCACCCTCATTTCTCCCCGTTTCCTGCAATTTTCCAACATTCGCATGTTCCTTCTCATCTCTCACTACCACCTCATTATACTTCGCATTATTTCCTCTACTCAGTCTCCTTTTCTTTGATTTTGCTATGTAAAACTACACTGTTGTCATGCTGGATAAATTAAATACCAGTCAGAGATTATGTATATTAATGCCACACTTCTTTAGAAATGTACATATTAGTCTATAACTCTATGTTATTTGTATTTGTAATGGGCTGCTTCACTAGAACGCTACATATTTTACCATTATTGTATGTTGTCTCTGTTTTTAATGAAGTATATTCCTTACAACTCTCTGTACTGGAAAATTGTTCTAAATATTTTATTCTTATTGCAACACAAACCAATGAAATCCAGGCGTCTCTACAATGATAGAGAATAAATCCAAAGAATCCAATAAAGTAAATAGATCTGTAGAGACCAAGCTCCAGTTTCAAAAAAACAGTTTTATTGTAGTCAGACTGACACACACAAGCACTTTCACAATCAGCTTCCTCAGGTTCCTGAAAGTGCACTTATGCGAAGTTCAGTTCAACGAATGGGTGTTGTACTGAACTTCCATGCAGTACTCTAGGATCTTAGGGTTAGGGCACGGGTCATAGTAAGTGGATAGCCCTATGGGCTATCCCCTTACCATGACCCATGCCCTAACCTTAAGGTCCATGACGACTGCAGCGCAGTGAAGGACATAGCAATGTCCTCCACTATGGTGTGATAGTCACGAACTTTAGGGTTAGGGCATGGGTTATGGTAAGGGGATATACTAACTATCCCCTTACCCTAACCCGTGCCCTAACCCTAAGGTCCATGACTATTGCACCATAGTGGAGGACATAGCTTGTTTTTTAAGTCCTCCACTGTGCTGCGGTGTTTTCGGTGAAGTGCACTTATGCAAAAGTTCACTTCCGTTAAAGTGAACTTTGGCAGAAGTGAGGCTTCCTATTACAAGTTCGAAGTAGTGAACTTTCATTCTTGTAATAGGAATCCATATATATATATATATATATATATATATATATATATATATATATGTATATATAAAAAATAAGCAGGTTGATTACATAATAAATATGTCCAGCACAGGTGATACACAGGGGACAGAATGTGTATACCGTCAAATGCCCAGCAAGCTACTACTTATGGATAATATATATTTATCTAGCTATATATATACATATTATATATATATATATATATATATATATATATATATATATATAGATATATATATATATATATATATATATATATATATATATATATATATATATATATATATATATATATATATATATTATATATATATATATATATATATATATGTGTATATATACATATATAGACTTTGAAATGGTGGATTGGTATTACTGGGACAATAAATATACTCTGCTAAAACAGAATTTTTATTTTGGTGGGTGAGGGATTAAACCCATGATCATCTTAACAATTTCAGGCACTTAAATTAAACAAGATGAGTCACTTGTCCACCTGTATACAGTAGGAGGCATGCAAAAGTGCACTTATAATGCTGAATAGTCATATTAATTCTCTTAAACTATGCCAGTACTGACATAAGTGGTACTGTTGTGTGAAAGTTATGCAAACTTATGTTTAATGGCTATGCAAACTGAGACATTTTTCACAATAGTGTGCATACTTACCTCAGCCTTCTTTTAGGTGCTCTAATCTGTTCCCGTGCATCTTCCTATTCCTTTTAATCTCTGCAGGGGTAAAAAACATACACAGGGCATATTGAGAAATTGGATGGTGGCCTGCAGTGGCTGATTATTTGTTATGTTGAAAGATGGTATATTTGCAACCTAACTTCACATCCTATTCAGCAGGGATGTCAGACTTGCATCAACTCAAGTCACTGTAATGGTGACGGTACCCCCCCCCCACACACACACATGTAATGTATAGGTGAAGCCTTGGCCAAACTATTCCAGGCATCACCCTTATACAGTGATCTGGTGTGTTCCTTGTGCAGGAGCCAACAGCTGTCATGGTTATTGAGAATAACCAGAAAATCTTGGACTCCTCCCTCACACCACCTCTGTCCTCTGAAAGGAGCACTACCCTCTCTTTCTCCAGCTGTAACTGTATCAGCTTCAAAAAACTTAGGAAAATGGCAGGGAAAAGGCACCCAACACAGTTGTTATGTGTCTCAGCATCTGCACAAAGGTTGTCATTGATGGGTAACTCATTAGTAAGATGGATGGCAAAATAATATATAGGCACTGTAATTTTAAGTGTCCAATGCCACTTTAAGATGTGAAACATGGCAGACCTCCATTCCTCATTTTACTAATGAGAATACATTTTCAACAATGACTCCATCTTCAGATGGTTTATTATGGGATGGCAGTTTTCTTCACCCTAAAATAATTGGCTTCCTGCACATGCACATAACTTTCTGCAATTGCTCAGAAACACTCAAACTATTGTGCAGTAATCTTCTTGATGTTTATCAGGTTTGCTTGGTGTACAAATTGAACAATTCAGAAACAACAATGAGATGAGCCTTAATTAGGCAACTTCATGTACCCAGAGAGGTGAATATAAATGATGACAAGCAGAGATCCTCAACATACTAAGGAAGAAGGGTTACAGCACAGCTTTCTAGGTAGGGTGGTGGCTCATCCAATACACTTCCTGATGAAGCCAGCTCCCTTCCTTACCTGTGTATTTGATAATAACTCTGCTTCACTCTTTTTACTTTTTTAGTTGGTCTACCTATGAGTATACACAGCCTGGTGATATTTTTCCATACCATGAAGTATTTTTGCATATGTATTTCATGTATATTGATATCTATAGCTATCTATAGTTATCTATCTATGCATAATATATGTATACTAATTTGCATATGTATTTTATACAGATATTTTATATATACATTTTTTTTGTGCAGAGTAATGTATCACACAGTCAGGCAGAGTAGATACAATAATAGCCTCTTGTAGATGCATACATGCAATGTCTGCAGCAACCAAAAACATATTTGTCCAAAGTATTCCCTCTGAATGTGGACATATAGCTGATTTCAAATCCTAGGCAAGCACAATATCACTGCACAGCATATAAACATTTCTAAATCACCCCATCATGTTTTTTGACTCATTATCATATGTGGCTCTTCATTACACAGTCATTAGCATATTATCTGGCCCAGCACATCATATAACTAGTTTTTCCAAAGCACACACACCCTGTATATGGCTGCTCATCACACACATGCATTTAGTACAATGTGATAAAGTTTACTGAATCTGGACAAGTATTGTCAATATTCTTAATAATACTGCATAAATAATATTAAGACAGACAGCTATATATTTTGTATTGGCCTGAGAGGCTTTCCACAGGAGTTTATTTTCTTGCACAATACTTGTGTTCAAATTGTGCATAATGGGAAGTCTATAGCAATTATATTCTCCTAAAATGGCATATAATAGATAGGCACACCCTTGCTAGTTAGAGAAGTTGGCCTCTAGATTCAGGTTGTGTGTGCCTTGTGCAAAGCGAAAGAGAGAGAGTTAAAGATCAGCAAAGAAGGGAAAAGCAGAAAGGTGAAGGAATCAGGAAAAGATTTGAGCTACAACTTCATCTATCAATGACATATACATTTATTTGTTTACATTATTTATCTTTTAGTTTGTTAGTTTATTTTTGTACATATTAAACTAGGTTTGTTAAATGTGGATTAATTTAGATTAATTAAATGTTAAAAACATGGTGGTAGACTTATAGTGAAGAGTTTTTATTTTGCCTTATAGCTAACTATAGTTGTTGATGTACATTACACATTCCAGGAATGTACAGACTGATTCCAAATGAATGACAAAACTTTAATCTCATTAGATATTGAGCACAACAACACATATATGTCATATTTCACCACAGATAGATTTAAATATGCTATCTTAACAACAGACTAATCTGACATCACCATGGATTCCAGATTTCATGTGGTGGCTAGTATCACAACATTTATTCTGGATAATGGTGCTTCCTGCAGTCAACATATGGAACACCCTATGAGAACTCTGGGGAAATATTTGTAAATGGATAACAGTAAACATAACAGTGACTGATATCTTATAAATAGAGCATGCTTTGCAGTGCTATTAGTGACAACACAGATTAAAAGGCTTATTTATCATTGCTCAGTGAAACATTAGCTGCAGTTGCCCTCTTTATTTACAGTGTGTATTCAAAGGAAAACATGTTTAATAACTGCATAAATGTATGTTTTTAGTGCATTAATTATAAGTGTTGCATCAGCTATTAGCACTGGGTTCTTTATAATTCCACATATCACAGTGACCGTTTCTGTGATCCCACTGAAGTGAGTTAATGATCTCATCAGCAATTTCTCTGAGTATTTTTGTTCTGAGTCTGTGTTTTTCTTTAAGTAGAGTCATGGAGTAAAATTATCAGACAGTACTGAAAAGTGAGGAATAAAAACATGGTAGTAAACTATTTGAATTAAGATATTGTGTCTCAGGGATATAGGTCTATATTCTAGTGGTTTCATGAAAACTTTCTAAGTACTATTTACTTTATATGAAAATTATTCACAAGCACAAAGATAAACACAGAAACAAACATGCACACATGCACAAAATACTTTTATTGCATTAGTCTGCATAGTCATTTAGCTGTTTGTTGATTCTGAAGAAGAATTAAGTTTAAATTAAATATTAGCCAAATATGATTACTAATTTATAGAGATTATAAGTGCAATAACTTGTCTTTTATACCTTTTCGGTAAAATATATTGTCTTATTCTGATGAAATATAGAATGTGACTGCTAGAAACAGGTTCCTTTCCAAAATATTTAGTCAGCTTTGGTAGATACGGAAAGGTGGAAGGAATATTGGTACACTTAATTTCATTCAAGTAAAAAAAAATAAATCAGTTTTATGATCAATCAGCAAATGAATTATGTTAAATTATGTGCTTATTTTACGTTTTCCCCTACTGAATTGATTTAATGTCATTTTTATGGTATGAATAACCACCTTTCTACAAATAAGGTAATAGAAAGGAAAGGTTACTGACTTTGTATTTCTGATAGCACATTATCTCGTTGGTTAATTCATAGATTTATTAGATAGTTGTAACTGTCCCTTTCATCCTTTTTGATTTTTGTGCATTTTTAATAAGCTGTTTGTACTGACATGCTTGTGTTGATGTTTGGAAATATTTGCTTTTAAATAAAGTTCATATAGTTAAAAGATATTTAGTCAGCTTTACATTTTCTATCAAAAACTGTTTCAGCAAGTCATAATGTGACACATTTTAAACATGTATACACTGTTTCAAATACCACAGTTACATATTGCAATATTAACATGTGTTTTTAAAATGGAATGTGGAAATGCAGAATAGCTCAGTCTGTGTTGAATGCAACTGGCATGCTACTTCACTCAGTTCAGACAGCTTTCTTCCTGTAATGCGGTGTCTATTTTTTTACTTATTCAACTAAGGTACTCAAAGAAATTTTCTGTGAAATAATATGCTGTTCAGCACACTGCATCGACAACTCCTTGCTTACATGATATCACCACTACATATGAACTAAATGTATGTTTACATGATATCATCCCTACATATGAACCAAAGATGTTTACATGGTATCACCCCTACATGCCTTTACATGCACTATTGCATGGCTCTGTACTCCCCCATACCACTATTAGGTACCCTGGAAACGAATGAATACTGGGCAGATAGAAAGCAGTTGCTCTGTGCTCAAAGGTGCTACATCTTTGGATTTAGTTCTTTAAGTTAACAGGGGTGGTGGATTGCATTCGTTCACACCGTGAAGGTTCCTTTAAAAAAGCATATATTTTTAATTCACTCTTCATTCCTTGCTGCTGTTGTTTTGTTGTAAGGGACATCTATTACTTGCATCCTTTACTTTATCTGTGCTGTAGTGTTATATGTTTAATTATTATTACACCCTTTACTTTATCTGTGCAGTAATGTTATATGTTTAATTATTATTGCATCCTTTATTTTATCTGTGCTGTAATGTTATATGTTTAATTATTATTACATCCTTTACTTTATCTGTACTGTAATGTTATATGCTTAATTATTATTATATCCTTTACTTTACCTGTGCAGTAATGTTATATGTTTAATTATTATTACATCCTTTACTTTATCTGTGCAGTAATGTTATATTATTACAACCTTTACTTTATCTGTGCAGTAATGCTATATGTTTAATTATTATTATATCCTTTACTTTATCTGTGCAGTAATGTTATATGTTTAATTATTATTGCATCCTTTACTTCATCTGTGCTGTAATGTTATATGTTTAATTATTATTACATCCTTTACTTTATCTGTGCAGTAATGTTATATTATTACATCCTTTACTTTACTTGTGCAGTAATGTTATATGTTTAATTATTATTACATCCTTTACTTTATCTCTGCAGTAATGTTATATGTTTAATTATTATTACATCCTTTACTTTATCTGTGCTGTAATGTTATATGTTTAATTATTATCCTTTACTTTATCTGTGCAGTAATGTTATATGTTTAATTATTATTGCATCCTTTACTTTATCTGTGCTGTAATGGTATATGTTTAATTATTATTACATCCTTTACTTTATCTCTGCAGTAATGTTATATGTTTAATTATTATTGCATCCTTTACTTTATCTGTGCAGTAATGTTATATTACTACATCCTTTACTTTATCTGTGCAGTAATGTTATATTATTACATCCTTTACTTTATCTGTGCAGTAATGTTATATGTTTAATTATTATTACATCCTTTACTTTTTCTGTGCAGTAATGTTATATTATTACATCCTTTACTTTATCTGTGCAGTAATGTTATATTATTACATCCTTTACTTTATCTGTGCAGTAATGTTATATGTTTAATTATTATTACATTCTTTACTTTATCTGTGCAGTAATGTTATATTATTACATCCTTTACTTTATCTGTGCAGTAATGCTATATGTTTAATTATTATTACATCCTTTACTTTATCTGTGCAGTAATGTTATATGTTTAATTATTATTACATCCTTTACTTTATCTGTGCTGTAATGTTATATGTTTAATTATTATTACATCCTTTACTTTATCTGTGCAGTAATGTTATATGTTTTATTATTATTATTACATCCTTTACTTTATCTGTGCAGTAATGTTATATGTTTAATTATTATTGCATCCTTTACTTTATCTATGCTGTAATGTTATATGTTTAATTATTATTACATCCTTTACTTTATCTCTGCAGTAATGTTATATGTTTAATTTTTATTGCATCCTTTACTTTATCTGTGCAGTAATGCTATATGTTTAATTATTATTATTACATCCTTTACTTTATCTGTGCAGTAATGTTATATGTTTAATTATTATTGCATCCTTTACTTTATCTATGCTGTAATGTTATATGTTTAATTATTATTACATCCTTTACTTTATCTCTGCAGTAATGTTATATTATTACATCCATTACTTTATCTGTGCAGTAATGTTATATGTTTAATTATTATTACATCCTTTACTTTATATGTGCAGTAATGTTATATGTTTAATTATTATTATATCTTTACTTTATCTGTGCTGTAATGTTATATTTTTAATTATTATTACACCCTTAACTTTATCTGTGCAGTAATGTTATATGTTTAATTATTATTACATCCTTTATTTATCTGTGCAGTAATGTTTTATCAGCCGTGGTGGTATGGTGGTAGCATTGTTACCTCACAGCAAGAGGTTCTCCCGTTCGATTTGCAGAGTGGCTTGGGAGTGCCTTCTGTGTGGAGTCTGCATGTCCTCCCCGCAGTTGGGTAGTGTTCAAAAGACATGCGTGCGTAAATGGGTGTGCCTTCGTTGAAAGTTGGTTGTCGAGCTGGCACCTCGGCTTTTCATAAAAATCTACTGCCAATCATTAGCGGACCGGAGTTCCGCTGTGGTGACCCCTTACCGGGAAAAAGCCGAAAGACAAACAACATTGTTTACTTTATCTGTGCAGTAATGTTATATGTTTAATTATTATTACAACCTTTACTTTATCTGTACAGTAATGTTATATGTTTATTATTACATCATTTACTTTATCTGTGCAGTAATGTTATATGTTTAATTATTATTACATCCTTTACTTTATCTGTGCAGTAATGTTACATGTTTAATTATTATTACATCCTTAACTTTATCTGTGCTGTAATGTTATATGTAGCATTAGTATTACATCCTTTACTTTATCTGTACAGTAATGCTATATGTTTAATTATTATTACATCCTTTACTTTATCTGTGCAGTAATGTTATATGTTTAATTATTATTACATCCTTTACTTTATCTGTGCTGTAATGTTATATGTTTAATTATTATTCACGATACCCAATTAACCAGAGAAGCTCTGCATTTGACCTCCTTTTGCTAGAGTTCTAGTGTGCTTCTGCGTGAATCCAAGCCATCCAAAACTAAGAACAAGAAATTAAGTTTATTTTGAGCTTTATATGCACTCTTTCAATTGCATTTAACTGCTTTACTGCATTAATTTGTGCCTTTCTGACTGTTTTTACTATTTGTGCCTGCTTCATTATCTGCACTTGCTTTACGCTGAAATATTACTTAGATAACATAGACTAGATGCAGACTTTCTGAATCTAGTCTGTTTTTCATACACTTGAACTCATATCCAACCATCCTACATTAAGAAGGGCTCCCCTGCACCCTTTTGGCAGAAGAGTATGGATATAGCCTTGTCTGAGCTGGGTATTGCTGGAGGAAAGGTCATTGTTTCATTTCCTATTGGCAGACTAGTTAAAAACTGTTTAATTTTACCTGTTTATAAACCTCATGTTGTCATGCAACGAGGATTTGCAGTGCCCTGTATAGACGCAAATGCCTAGAAAAAGGTTTTTTCCCCTAGACACCAGTCAGTGAAACCCTCCCAGGCTTCCCTGTTGCTCTGCAGGCAACTCAGCTGCACACTTCTGCACTGCAGGTAACTCAGGCAACTCAGCTGCTCACTTCTGCACTGCAGGTAACTCAGGAAACTCAGCTGCACACTTCTGCACTGCAGGTAACTCAGCTCAACACTGAGCAGTGTCACCCCACGTTCCATCCTTCATCATCATCTATAAAAAAAGTCCTCTTGTAAATCACAGAACAAAAGTTGATTAAACATGCCCTGTCACAAATTAGCACTTAAGGATTACCTGCTACTATGGACAGTCAGTTTTCCAACATTTCTCCAGCCAGCCTGATTGCACAGGCATACTAAGCCAATGTAGCAATTGCCTCATGTATAATGAAAACCACTTTCTCCTAAACCAAACAAATAAGTACATGAGAGATGTACCTATTACCATAAAACTAGAACAGTCCTGTCACATAATAATAAACAATACATCCCTCCTCTTACACAAGATAAAGTCAAGACACATAAACCCACATTCACTGAGGTACTCACTAAAAGCCTGCCAAAGAACAGAGACTTCCCAGTTGCAAACAATCTACACATACTGGTACCTGAACAGAATCCACCACTACACATAATAGCACACACATATTAGTGTCTCACCAATTAAGCCCCCATAGCAAAACATCTAAAACCTAATGTCCTGGTCATAGGGGACTCAATTGTGAGAAACACAGATGTTCCCCTCACCAGTTTGGACAAGGAGAAGGTCACAGTCAGCTGCCTGTCAGGTGCCAGAATGCATCAACTCACACGCGCGCTCATACACACACACACACACACACACACACACACACACACACACACACACACACACACAAAATCAAGTCACTCACCTACAATTGCCATTATGACTCTGTCACTGTCATAGTACATGTTGGAATGAATGACTTGAGATGTACCTGTCTGGACTATATGAAGACAATAATGACTGAACTCTCAGATTATGTGTCTCAGGCAAGTATGTCTATAGCCCTAAGCAGTATTCAGCCTTCACCTTGGATGATACACAATACAGACAAAAATGATTGGTTCCAACAGTTGGCTTAGCTTCAGGTGTTACTCCAGTCGGATCCAATAGCTGTCAGCCTGGGAACACATGGTCGACAGACCACAATGATTTGCCAGAGATGCCCTTCACCTGTCTCTTCAAAGCTTTTGGATACTGGCAAAGATGCTTGTCTCCCACATAGTGGCTTTTTAGACTATGCCAAAACAACAAAACTTTGGATGCAAAGAAATCCACTAGAAGCTAACTCAAGATCATGCTGCTTAATGCTAGGAGCCTAAACAGTAAACTGCACTCCCTGGAAGCACTCATCTTGGAAGATGCTGATACTTGTGCAGTCACCAAAAGTTGGTTCAAGACTACAGAGAGAAACCCAGATGTACAAGGCTACAATGCATTTCACAAGTTCAGACAACAAAATGAACAGGAAAGAACAAAGCTGGTGGTGCATTCATCTCCGTTAAATCCAAATACACCTTGAGACTCATGAAGCAGTATGACTGTCTTGAGCTACTTCAGGTCCAAATAACTCTAGGTAAAATACCCTCCTAATCATAGCTAGCTTCAGGTCCCACACCATGAACTAGGAATAGCACACCACCAACCTGGAATTGCTACAGTCGCTCAATATACAGCCAAACATCTTGGTCATGGGAGATTTTTAACTATCATTCCATTGATTGGGCAGCATATACAAGCACAAACATTATTGTTCTGAGGTTCCTGGACTTTGTTAATTCAGATGTCCTTGGAATAGTTAGTCTGCACTCTACACAAGGGGCTCAATGTCCAAGACCTAGTACTCACCAACATGGGGGGGGGTCACTGTACTAACCCTGGTGTGGCACCCTCCCTAGTAAAGTCAGATCATAAATCTGTCTCATTTTAATAAAGCTCAGACCTGACACCCCAAAGGAGCAAAACAACTGAAAATTTCTCCAAAGAAAACAATAGCCTACTAAGCACGTTCTAAAAAGTTTCAAAGCTCCTGCTAGCAAACCCAACAATGAGTCCTATGCAGAGGTGTACACAAATACCCTATATAGCCACTTAAACAAAACCATTGACTTGGCTGTACTTGACATGATCAAAACCAGGTTCTCTCAAAAACAACAAGCCACCCTGGTGGACTGCAAGTATAAGTAAGTTACATAACAAAACAAAGAAAGTGATGTCTAAGAACAAGAGGGAACTTCCTCAACAAAGGAAGAATACCCTCAACAGCTTAAACAAGACGTTAAATCTTGTAAAATTCTCTAAACTAGTTCATAGATTTATAGGTAGGTACTAGGCTATCAGCACAAGAGCCTAAGTAAGCCTAGCCAACAAGTTTCCCTGGCTTACGCCACCCAAGAAAGCAATTTTCCTATGCCCCTGTCGAGCAGAGCCACAGAAGTGATCCCTGGGGTGTATTTCCCATCCACTCATCAAGAATTTTCTTGGGAGTGCTAATGAGGAACTTTGCTTGACATAGATGGGTAGCTTGTTCCAGAGTATGGGAAGTCTCCAGGACAGGAATGTATCCCTCCAGCATGTCCTGTTTATTGTGGTGACAAGGTTTAGGACCTGAGACCGTGTACCTCAGAGGGATTGAGATTTCTTTAGGTGTAGCATGTCCAACAACTCTGGGTTTGACATAGCTTTATATGTTAGGCAGAGATCACTTCAGAGTACGCAATATGCTATGGAGTAAAGCTGGAGTTTTTTGAGACATTCAGTATAGGGCATCTGTTTGAGGCCAGTAACCCTCTTTGTGAGGTACTTCTGTGGCCTTTCTAGCTGCTGCAGATGTCTTATGAGGTACATTCCAAAAGGGGCATTGTACTCTATAATGGGTCTAATGAGTGTTGAGCAGAGGGGAACAATGACCTAATTTTTCCTGCATGAGAACCCTTTTGTGATGAGGTGTCTATCTGGGTCCCAAGGTCTTTTATTACACATTCGGCATTAAGTAGACTGCCTCCTATGTGGTAGTTCATGGGCACAGAGTTTTTACCAAAGGGGATGACAATGCACGTTTTGGCATTGAGCTTGAGGCCATGGCTCTGACACCAGGCATCTGTCTCATTGAGGCCCTTCTGTAGGATGTCCACATCATTTGGGGACTCGACTATGGCTCCCAGTTTTCAGTCATCTGTGAACTTCATTAGCCAAAGGCCTTCTGTGTTAGCCTGTACTTCAGAGAAGTAGATACCAAACAGGAGAGGTCCCAGGACTGAGCCCTGTGGTACTCCGCTTGTCACTGGTTTGAAGTCAGATTTGGAGTCTGCAACTTTTACAGTGTGGGTTTTGTCAGTGAGCCAGTTGGCAACTCATCTTGTGACGTAGGGATTTATACCTAGTTTAGTGAGTTTAGCTATAATTCCAGAATGGAGGATGGTGTCAAAAGCCTTGGTGAGGTGAAGATAGGCTGTGTGAACCACTTTACCCTTGTCTACGGCTTTGGTGTCTGGCTCCAAAAAGTCAATCAGATTCAGGAGGTGGCAGATCGCCTTTCACAAACCTGAACTGGGTGGGGTCCAGAGTTTGGAGGTTACCAATGTCTTTATTTAAGAGTTCCATGTTGATATGTTCCATGGCCTTACAGACCAGGCTTGTCAGGCTAATAGGGTGATAGTTTCCGGGATCAGTGGTGGCTCCCTTCTTTGTGGAGTAGGATAACTATTGCTGTGAGCCATTCAACTGGCACAAAGCCTGATGTGAGGCTATTATTAAACATGGTGCTTAGATGGGGAGCCAGTTTGTTCTGAAGTTAGTGTAAAACACAGCCTGGGATGTTGTCCGGTCTCATGGATACTGTGCTTTTGGCTTTAGAGAGTGCAGCTTTTACCTGTGTAGTTGTGATTACAGGGACTCTGCATTCTTCCTGTATAGATATGGGTCCTTTAGTGGGTGAGATGGGGATAAAGTTAGCACTGAACCTATCAGCCAGAATGTTGGCAATATCAGTTAGTTCTGTAATTTTCATGCCGTTGTGCTGTAACTCAGAGCAAATCTGGGTGTTGCCATTGAGATTCTTAACATAGCTATAGAATGCTTTGTGGTTGTCCCTAGAATCAGTGGTGATTTTGTTTTCATAGCTAACTTTTGAGGATCTTATAAGGGATCTCAGCTTCTTTCTGAGCTGACCAGGGATCTCCTCCACTCATGGGATTTTACTCTCTTTTGCAACAGTTTCTTCCTTCTGTTGTAGATTTTGTTTATAGCAGGGGACCACCAGATTGGCTTCCTTTTTCTGGAGGGTAGTGTCTTGGTTTTGTTTGGGATAGAATGATCCATGCACTCATGGAAGTGCTTATAGAGTGCATTTGTGTAGAATTCAGCAGTCATAACTGTATTGTCCATCTGCATGGGTGTCATGAAGCTCGCCACTTCTGTCTTAAGAAGCACGAAGTTGGCTTTGGAGAAATTTTTTACCATGGTTTCCTTAATGGGGTGTGGGGCTGGGATGTGCATATCTAGGATGATTAGCTTATGATCGGATCTCAACAATGAGGAGATGACTTCAGGTGTGGAACACCAGTCACTCATGTTGGTAATGACTAGGTCTAGGATATTGTTGCCCCTGGTGGGGGTCTGGATAAGTTGATCCAGGGCATCGGAATTTATGAATTACAGAAAGCGATGAGTGAAGGAGTTGGTACATGAGTAGTTTTCCTAGTTAATGGTGGGGTAGTTGAAATCGCCCATTATTAGGGTGTTTGATTGAACCCTAATATTTTCCTGTATATCACAAAAAGAGAAGTGGGAATCCTGGGGCATGGTGGGGGATCTGTAGCAAGCTACAACTTGGATTACAGTTTTGCCCAGAGTTAGTTGCAATTGGATAACCTCGGATGCATTATGCTGAGCAACTAGCCTGGAGGTGTGGATATCCTTAATGAATATGGACACACCTCTTCCTTTGGTGTTCCAGTCCAGGTTAGATGGCCGAAAAGTGTGGTATGAGTTATCACCTGGTAATGCAGGGGTGCACTCTGAAGCCTTGAACCAGGTCTCAGTCACTGCACAGATATTAATGTTCTCCATTTTAAGGAGTGTCTCTAGGGAGTGCATTTTGAGATTTAGACTTATAGCATTGAGTAGCATTATCCTCAGTTTTTGCTTGCCTGTTCCTGTTATGGTGGTGAATTTGTCATTTGAACCTTGCCTAAAAAGGCACTATAGGGGCAGCAAGAGCCTTAGCCAGTATCCGAAATCCCAGGGGTGACAGGTGCAGGCCATCTCTGGCAAAGCATTGTGGTCTGTCAACCATGTTGTCCCAGGCCGACAGATACTGGATCCTCTTAGAATAACACCAAAAGCATAGTCAATTGTTGAAGTCAATCATTTTGTCCTTGCACTGCAGTATCATTCTGGGTGATGGCAGAATGCTACTCAGGGCTAGGGTCACACCTTCCAGGGCTTCAAGATCGGAGAGCTCTTCCATGTCTCTTTTCATGTAGTTCACAGAGGTACATCTCAGGTCATTCACACTAACATGGACAATGACAGAGTCATATTTGTACTTGTTGTGGAGTGACCTGACTGCATGGGTTATGTGGTGGATCCTGGCACCCAACAGGCAGCTGACAGTAACCTTCTCCTTGTTTAGCCTGGTGAGTTGGACATCAGTGTGTCTGACTATAGAGTCACCTATGACTAGTGTGTTGGGTATTTTGTTTTGCCTCATGGGCTGTGGTTGAGAGGCATACTGAGTCTGTGGGCTATGCGGCATTTGAGTTGTGTTGTGGTGGAGGTTGCTTGCGTTTCTGCTTTGGAGGTCTCTGCTGCTTAAGCAGATTATTACTGAGAGCCTCTGTGAATGTTTTTGTGTTTCTATGTGTGGATTTTGGTGGTGTAGGTTTAGTGGGACTGTGTGATGAATGTGCTGTGGTGCAAGTGTTTACCTTCTCCTCTTGACTGTCAAGCTCAGTCTTGGTTGGAGAGAGATTTACCTCCAGTTTGCCTAGATAAGTGCATCTCTAACAGGTTGTAGTGTTGGGTCGTAGGAGGAGAGGGTTGTCTGTGTACATGAGGCAATTGCTACATTGCCCCAAGATGAGTACAAGAGCTGTTTTTCCTCTAATTAAGTGAGGAAAGTAAGTACAAAAACTGTTTTCCTCTAGGTAGTGAGGAAGGTTGAGTGCTTTAGTAATTTGTAGCTTATTTAGTGCTTACAACAAGTTCTGAAAAGTGCTGAGCACAAATAAGCAAATGTAAGTGCTAAAACTAAGAATCTGTATCTCAGCTAGACTAGTTACATGAAAGAAACAAGTGCAAATGCGGGCTTTTAAATCAGAAAGTTAAGAGAGATGGAAAAATTGCCCAAGCAGCCAATAACTATAATTTCTGGGACATAAACCACTCCTTATGTGGTAGATAGGGTACCTAGTGCTTACCTCTCCCACTGATAAGCTAGAAGGCTTCCCTCCAACATAGAACAGCTTGGGGGGGCTCAGGAGCTTACAAACAGTCCTGCATACAGCAAATCTGTATCTGGACTAGACTAGTTACAGGAAGGGGGAAACAAGTGCAAATGTGGGCTTTTAAATCAGGAAGTTGAGAGAGATGGAAAAACTGTCCAAACAGCCAATAACTACAATTTCTGGGACAGAAACCACTCCTTATGTGGTAGATAGGTTACCTAGTGCTTACCACTCCCACTGATATACTAGCAGGCTTCCCTCCAACACAGACAGGCTTGGGGGGCTCAGAAGCTTACAAACAGTCTGGGATATAGCAAATCTGTATCTGGACTAGACTAGTTACAAGAAAGGTAGGAAACAAGCATAATTTTTTGTTACAGTTAAGCAGAACACAGGGAGATTCTAGCAGAGTTTTTTTTTTGTAAAGGAAAGGGAGAGAGGAGAAGCAGAAGATAATTAAAGGTTAGTAACTAAGTGGGCTGGCCTTTTCAAATGCTCTCTCTGTATTAGGTAGAATGAGCTAATGACACTAGACTGGGAGGATTGTCCCAGATCAAATTTACAGTTGGGGCGGGCAACTGCAAAGCCACCAAGTATAACAGCAAGACACCAACAGGAAGGAAGGGTGTGGAACAATACCACAGCTACTAGCCTACACTCTTTTAGACAGTAAACACTACAGAAATGTTTATCACAGCAGAAGAACAGCAACGAGCCACAAAATGAAGGTTTTTAAACAGATAACAGAGCAAGGAGACTCTACAGAATGCTTTTAACTGCAAACAGATCAGTTATATGATACACTCCTTGGCAGGAAATCAGAACAAACAGGTGCTTAACAAGTAGAGAAAATTTCCCATTAATACCTTTCACATAGTGAAACTAGCTAAAAAGTTTTACAAACAGTGTGACAGTAAAAACCTTATTTATCAGGCCCTGTAAGGCAGACAATTTTAGTTTAACCATGCAGATTAGTTGATAGCAATAAAATACAGTACAAAGTATGCAGCAGGCAATAAAAAGTGCTATATATAAATTTCTAGAAGCAATAACTAGTAAAAATAAGCAAAAAAAGAAAAACAGGATACTTATTGTTATATATCTCAGATCAGAGTTGTAGTCAATGCACCTCCTCCACTCAGCTCAGTGTGTATAGACAGAAATCCTCTCAAAGTTACAGCTTAAATACCAGAAGATGCAACCTTACACAACTTTTTTTTAAAAAAAGCTCAAAAGAACCAATGAGTGCTTACTCTAAGCCATAGACCATCCAACTGCCACCAGCCAGCAGCCAATCAACACAATCCTGCCACAAAGGTAAAGAAAGGCTTCTGTTAATTCAAGATGACCTGGTCATGTGTTCAGAACAACCACTGCAAAAACAAATAGGCCCAGAGACAGCAAATCTGAACTGGAACAATACTACAGCTACTAGCCTACACTCTTTTAGACAATAAACACTACAGAAATGTTTATCACAGCAGAAGAACAGCATTGAGCCACAAAATGTAAGTTTTTAAACAGATAAAGGAGCAAAGAGACTCTACAGAATGCTTTTAATGGCAAACAAACCAGTTATATGATACACTCCTTGGCAGGAAATCAGAACAAACAGGTGCTTAATAAGTAGAGAAAATTTCCTGTTAATACCTTTCACATAGTGAAACTAGCTAAAAAGCTTTGCAAACAGTGTGTTAGTAAAAACCTTGTTTATCAGGCCCTGTAAGGCAGACAATTTTAGTTTAACCATGCAGATTAGTTAATAACAATAAAATATAATAAAAAGTTTATGAGGGGAGTTGTCAAGAGGGGTTAAACAGGTTGGAGGCTGATGGAGGAAATTAGGTAGGTTTGGGGGTGGCTCCTGTAGGCTTTTTGGGTGGGATTTTAGTTCTTAGAAGTCACATTTGATGTGATCTTGTTGAAAGCAGGATCACATCCTAGATGACCTAAGGAGAGTAAGGTAGGCCTTGGGTGGTTTACAGAAAGGTGGACAGTGGTCTCACCTTCGATAAGCACATCACCACAACAGTCAGGAGATCCTTCTATGTGGCACACCTCATCACTAAGGGCTTTTCATCCAGAAAAAAGGAGGTCATTGCCCCACTGTACTCATCCCTCATTAGACCCATTATACAATACAACACCTCATTTGGTATGTACCTCTCAAGACATCTGCAACAACTGGAAAGGCTGCAGAAGTACCTCAATAAAAGAATCACAGGCCTAAAGCAGACGCCCTATGCTGACCATCTAAAAAACTCTACCTATACTCTGTTGCATATCGTCTACTCAGTGGGATCTCTGCTTAACGTACAAAGCCATGTCAAACCCAGAGCTGTTGGACATGCTACACTTAAAGAAATCCCAATTCCTCAGAGACACATGCTCCAGGGATTTAAACCTTGTCATCACAATGAACAAAACATACCGGAGGGATAGGTTCCTGACCCAGAGACTCCCCAGACTCTGGAACAGACTGCCCATACATGTCAAGCAGAGTGCCTCTTTTGTCCCCTTCAAAAGGAACCTTGATGATTGGAATGGGAGATAGTAAATTCACCCTGGGGATCACATCAGTCACCCTGCTAGACAGGGGTCCAGGGAAGTAAATACTGTGAGAAGAAATAGCCAGGGAACTGTTATGGCTAGGCTTGTATAGACCCTAGGGCCGATAGCCTAGTACCAACCTATGAAGTATGCAGCAGGCAATAAAAAGTGCTATATATAAATTGTTAGAAGCAATAACCAGTAAAAATAAACAGAAACAAAAAAAACAGGATACTTATTGTTAAATATCTCAGATCAGAGTTGTAGTCAATGCCCCTCCTCCACTCGGCTCAGTGTGTATAGACCATTATGAGACTAAATTATCAATCCTAGCAAAAGACAATCATAAGGCATTCTTTGGCTACATCTGAAACCTAAAAGAGAATGCCCAGCTGTGTGACAAACCTATAGTGGACGTTACCACTCACACTTAACCTGAGGAGATTTCCAACCTGCTAGCTGACAAATTTGGTGATAACTTCAACCCCCCCTGTCCCCACCAGCCATAAACCAAAGCATTCTGACACCACTCCTCTACTGAATATCTCCAAAGAATAGGTCATATAAGCTCTCTCCAAGACCTAAAACACCTCCTCTATGGGACCAGATAACATCCCAGGCTGCTTACTAAACAATCTGAAACAAGACCTAGCAGAAATACTTGGCACTCTCTTTAACAATAGCCTGAGCACTAACTTAGTTCCGATGGAGTTGAGAACAACAACACTAATCCCCTTGCACAAAGGGAGTCCATCAACCAACCCTGGGAACTATAAACTCATTAGCATAACCAGCTTTATCTGCAAGGCCATGAAAGGAATCATCATGGATCTTACCAACAAAGACATAGGCAACTTTCAAGTTCTTGATCTGACCCAGTTTGGTTTTGTCAAGGGTAGATCTTGCTTATTAAACCTGATGGACTTATTTGAGAATGTCACCAAAGCCCTGGATGAGGACACAGCAGTACATACTTCCTGCCTTGATTTAGCCAAGGCCTTTGACACAATTCCCCACTGATAGATCACTGAGAAACTCTCCTAGCTGGGGATTAACCCATACATCACTAGATGGTTAGCCACCTGGCTCACCAACAAACACACACATTGTCAAAGTTGGGGAGTTCTCCTCCACCAGTAGACCAGTTAGCAGTGGGGTACCTCAAGGATCTGTACAGGGCCCTCTAATGTTTGGATTCTATTTCTCTGAAGTACAGACAAAAGTAGATGGCCTGCGGTTTACTGAGTTTCCAGATGACTGTAAACTGGGCACAATCAGAGTCCCCCAATGATGTTAACATTTTACAGAATGGCTAACACAGATAAATGATTGGTGCCAAAGTCACAGACTAAAACTAAATGCAAAAAAATGCCTTATTATCCCCTTTGGCAAAGAAGTAGTCCTTGCTAATTATGATATAGATAACAGCCTTCTAAGCCCAAACACGGGTTGATAGCAATCTAAACTTCAATCAGCATGTGTCCATAGTGGTAAGAAAAGCCTTCAACATCAAGTAAGTAAGAGTATTGCATCCAAGACTAAGGAGGTTATAACTCCACTGTACTCGACCCTTGTCAAACCACTAATTGAATACAATGCACCCTTCTGTATGTATCTCACCAGACACCTGCAGCAACTGGAGTGACCACAGAGGTTTCTAACCAAGAGAATCTTAGGCCTCCAAAACAGGACCTACATGGAAAGACTGAAGGCCCTGTCATTGTACTCTGTATCATGCAGGCTGCTGAGAGGCTACCTGTGCCTAGCCTACAGTGCAATCTCTGACCCTGGTCTAATGGAAAGTCTGCACATCAGCAAATTAAATGGGACAATGTTTCTTGTTTAAAAAAAAAACAAGGATTGAATAATTTATGTAATATTGCTTAGGTTATATGATATATAGCAATATATGTGAAGTATAATGTTTGTTATGTTAATATAGTTTGATTACCTTTATATGAATGTAAATTTGTCTATGTCACAAGTGATAATTCAATAAAGGTGTTTGGGAAAAAAAAGTCCCTTACTCCAGGGATCTCAACCTAGCCTGAGACATTAACAGAACATGTGGGACATGCAGCTATATCTCCCAGAGATTGCCATTCATCTAGAATAAGCTCCCACTTTATGTGAAGCAGAGCTCCTCAATGACTCTTAAGTGCAGTCTTGACAATTGGATGGATGACTATAAATTCACTCAGGGGTGGCACCTATGTCTGTCATGGACAGGGGCAGTCAGTGCTGATCATAGAATTTCTCTGCTGACAATGACCATCTAACAATGGTCAATTAGGGTACACAGGATTTCTACATGCCTAGGCTTGTATAGGCCCTAGGGCCATTAGCCTTATAACCGCCTATGAACCTATATGCAGGGAGTTTGAAAAATCATGGTGTGATTGGTTAATTCCAGTAAGCTCTAATGGAATAATTCTGTATTAGAATACCAAACTGATTTTTGAACAAAAAATTGACAGAGTTGGAAAGTATATCCATAGCAGAAATAAATTTGTTTTCAGCCACTCCAGTTTAGATAAATAAACTTTTCAGTGACTTCTCTATATTGATATAGAGTTTTAATATTGACTATTCGTTTGTCACGATATTACTGCATATATTTTCTACCTCCACCCCATTTCATGTACTCAGCATACCGAGCCTTCACTGCTTCCCAAATCATAACTCTAACATGCTAGAGAAAATATTATTTGACAAGGAAAAGGCCTCAAAGGCAGGAGTCTCCACCCTGGATAATCTTTTCAATTCTAGATTTCTTTTTAAGCCAGTACTCTGTTCAGCACAAGCATTGTTTGTTTTATCATTTTTATCAATTAATATTTTATCATTCACTAGTTTGTTACCAATATTCTTCAGTATGATTACAAAACATTACATTTCTTAAAATAACATCTTCAAGCATAAAACAATCAACATTATTTTATATTTATTATTTCAAACAGTATGTATGTACATATTACAAGAGAATATCCGATCACAATGTAGACTATATCAGTCAAAAGCAATCTGTGGAACACTATCAGTGGCAAAATGCAAACAGTTGCAATTAGTTTGATTTAAAGTAAGTAAACAAAAAGCCCCCCCCCAAAAAAAATATATATATATACATAGAATATTGTTAAAATACATGGCAACAATCCTACAGCATGCATTACAACATTTCAATGTAAACATATGTTAAAACTCATTTAATGCAAAGTGGAGTAATTGGATTCAGAGATGTGAAATATTCATCATCATCATCAACATCAGCCCCCTTTTTCTCATTTTTCTACATAGGGTCAGGGTATCGTGTTAACTGTCGCCAACTCTCTCGATTCAGTGCCACACCCATGCCTTCTTCAACACTCATGCCTGACTGTCACAGATCTTCTTTCACACAATCCATCCAACTCATTGCTGGACATCCTCGCTTCCTCTTATCTTCTTCCTGTTTGTCCCAAATCTTCCTCAACAGAATGTCTCTGCTTTTCTGCACATGTTCCAAACCACCATAATCTGTTCTCTTTGATCTTTTCTGCAATTGGAGCTACTTTGGCTTTTTCTCTTATGTCCTCATTTCTTCGTCTGTCTCACAGTGTGCATCCTACCACCATTCTCAGGCACTTCATTTCTATCACCTCTACTTCTTCAACTGTTCTGCCTTTACTGCTCAAGTTTCTGTATCATACAGTAGTACTGGTCACACCACTGTCTTGTACACCTTATTTTTCCGCTTCTTTGGCATTTTTCTGTCATAGACTATACTTGAGACTGTATGCCATTTGGCTGCAGCTCCTCAGATTCTAGCTTTGACATATTCATTCAGACTTCCCTTCTCCTCAACTACTCCCAGATACTTGAAGCTGTTTACCTGTTCCACCCTTCTATCGCTATTCTCAGCTTCTTCTGATTTCCCCAGTTTGCTGCCATTACCACCATCTTATCTGTGCTTAGTTACATCCCATGTGCCTTCAAATTTGCATTCCATTCTTCTATCCTTTGCTGAAGGTCTAGCTCAGTCTGCCTGCACTGTCACATCGTCTGCATACAGCAGCTTTGTTGATCCATCACCTCCAACCTGTTTGCTGGTGTAGTCCATGACCAGTATGAACAGCAGTGGGCTCAAAGCTGTACCCTGATGTACACCCTCTCCCACTGGTAACTCCTCTGTGAGGCCAAACACTGTTCGTACTTGAGTCATTGGATCCTTGTACATAGCCTGCACTAATTCTACTAATGATTCTGGGACTTCAAACCACCACAGTACTGCCCAGATCAGCTTTCTTCGGACCTTGTCATATGTTTTCTCCAATCCTCATCTCTAGCTTCTTCTCAAGTATCTGTCTCAGTGCAAACATCAGGTCAATTGTGCTGCATCCTGATCTGAACCCAAAATGCTCTTCACCCATCTTACTTTCTACTACTCTGCTTATCCATTTATCAATCAACATCTCCAGAACTTTCATGCAGTGTGACAGCAGTTTGATACCTCTGTACTGCCCATGGTTGTGGATGTCCCCTTTGTTCTTGTACACTAGATATGCCTTTCTCTCCACACTGCTATTAGTACCCTCAGGAGCCATTTCTCAACTAGCATCTTTACCATATCTGCTGTGACCTCAGCATCTTTATCATATCTACTGTGACCTCATCTTAGCCTGCTGCTTTCCTTAGTGCTTCTTCTATGACTCCTCTTCTTCTCTCATCATAGTCTGGGGCAGTACACCTGTGGGGTTTTCTTTATTCAGAAGCTTCTGGAAATACTCTTTCCATTTTGATGTCCTCTTGACTGGTGAACAGGTTGTTGCTGGCATCCCTTATGAAGGGTATGAAGGGTCTGACTATCTTCTTTATCTTTCTGTCTTTGCCTTGCAATCTGATATAGTTTTTTTATGCCCCTTACTGAGTCACTTTCCAGAAGTTGGTAGAGTGCCTCCAATGCCCTATTCTTGCTATTGCAACTTCTTTCTTAGCTTCTTTGTTACCCAACCAGGAGTCCTTCCTTGCCTGGTTAGTCTTTTCTATCTTCCACTTCTTCCTGCGCTCTTTCTTTTGATGACTTCCTGGAGTTCTGCATTCCACTACCAGCTTTCCTTATGTACCTTATTTCCATACCTGACTCAGCCACAACTTCCAGGTCTTCAGTCTGGTATCTGTTGACTTTAGAGTATTCTCTGACCACTGCTTGTGGCAGCAAGTGGTTTATGCTGGGCTGACTGACTGCTTCACTGGGGATGACTTTGCAATTGTATATGATCTTGTGACTTTCTGAACCATGTGTTGGAATTGTATATGATCTTGTGACTTTCTGAACCATGTGTTGGATACTATCAAGTCATTTGCCAAACAGAAGTCTAGAATGGCTTCTCCTTCTTTATTCCTGTTGCTCCACCATGTGGACCCAAATTTCTTGTTTTTGTCTGTCCCAATATGTGCATTCAAGTCACCCATTACACCCATTCATGTTATAGGTCCTGCAACTTCTGTCTTATTTCCTCACTAGGCATAGGCTGCTATCACCAGAGTCTGGCCACGAGTCTGTCATTAATTCTGATGATACCCCTTACTACCTTCTGAAGTCTCTCTCTCACCACAATTCTACACCATTTCTAGCTTGCTCTTCACCTGAGTAGTAGACTCTGGATCAGATCCCAGTGGCTTTACTGCACAGGATGTCCATATCATCATGTCATCCACTTCCAAGCTGAGCAATTCTCAGTTCATGTTTGGCAGGTTGATTTTGCGTCCAGCATTCTGTTGGCTATCTGGCATGGGTCAGAGTAGGCTGGGTACCGAATAACCTAGAGCCATATTTTACACTGTCGAGTGGCTAGCCCTGCCACAGCACACAGTCTGTGATCCATATTCTCTTATCTTGAGGATACTGTGCATTACAGTAGATGGCCAAAGCAATTGGTCTGTGCAACTCCTCCCCCATAGAGCATCATGTAGTGTCTGTGCTGCTGCCCACAGCTCCATTCATTGGTGAGTTTGAGATGGAAACACTCAGCATGTTTTTCAGACAGAGAGACACAGGGAGAACATGCAAACTCCAAACAGACATTCGTCACAGGTCAGGATCGAACCTTGCACCTTGTGCATGGGAGGCGAAGACCTTAACCACGAACCCATCTGGTCTCTATCTCTAGAGATGTGAATGTTATATGACAATTATGAAGATTCTAGAAGACTGCAGACAAAAAGCCTTGAGGATGCATTTAGCAGGAGTATGGGTTTGGCTATGAAGCTTTCCTATCATGGAGCTGTGTTTTAAAATTATTTGACTATAGTTTATTTGGTCTCTGTTCCATGAGGTCATGAAACTAAATATCCTAATCACAAAAGGTTTTGCATCTAGATCAAAAGAGGTCATTGTGCCCATCTACTCATCACTCATTAGACCCATCATAGAGTACAATGCCCCATTTGGGATGTACCTTACAAGACACCTGCAACAGCTGGAAAGACCAGAGAAGTACCTCACCAAGAGGATCACTGGCCTGAAACAGATG
>NC_056748.1:973312480-973422480 GCF_019279795.1 Protopterus annectens | reverse complement strand
CTGATGTACCATTAATTCTGTGAAGGAAGATGAAATCAAATAGGGTTGAATCTTCATGGCATGAAAGGCTAGACATAGACTTCCATGGAGGAGTCTGTAAAAGACTGAGTATGGAGATAAGAGCTGCCAGTCTCTCCTGATAACTGAGACATTTGAGGCTACTGATCTTTTTAGTTATGAATCTCTGAGGTCTCTCAAGTTGTGTGATATGTTTAGATAAATAAATGTCAAAACGTGTGTTATAATCAATAATGGGACTGATATGATATAAGTAAAGGAGAATTAGGATGAGCTAGCGAGCTGACACACTTTGGATCTAGTGGAGATGCCTTTGGAAATTAGATGGCCCAGATAAAAGGCTTAGATGATAAGGAATTATCAGCAAGAGTATCCAGATGGCTAACAGCACTATGCTACACTTTTTTTGCATTTAATTTAAGACCATTGTCCTTGTGCCAGTTGTTAAAATGGTCTCAGTCAGGTTGCAGAAATTGTGAGTCAGCCGAAGACTGAATAACACCATTCAATTTACAGACATCCACAAATGTAGTTAACCAAAGGCCAGAAGTGCTGGCCTGAAGGGCTGAAAAATATATGCGAAACAGGAGAGGGCCCAAAACTGAGCCCTATAGTGCACCACTGGTAACCAATTTGCTTTCATAAGTGGCACCTGCTACTCTAACCACATGGGTTCTGTTAGACAACCGGTTAGCTATCCACTAAATAATATAGGATTTATATTCAGATTTACAAGTTTATTAATAATGCCTGTATGAGGACTAGTGGCAAAGGCCTTGGCCAGGTGTAGATATGTTGCATGCATCACATAAACACTATCCACAGATTCAGTTACTTTTTCAAAAAATTCAATGAGGATAAAGAGGCAGGACCTTCCTTGGATAATCAAATTGATGAGGGTCTAGAGATAAGAGATTTTCAATGCCCAGATTAATGAAGACTGTGATAATGTAGTCCATACCTTTATATATAATGCTAGTTAGACTAATGGCCAATAATTACCAGGGTATTTGGTTGGGACACACTTGTGTAATGGCATTACAATAGCAGTTTTCCAGGCTTCAGGAATATGACCCGTGGAGCAGCTTAGATTAAAGAGGTTAAGTAGGGGTTCAGAAAGGCCATATTTGGTACTGATAACCAGGCAACCTAATGTGTGTCAGAGGACATGGATGCAGTATTCTAAGTTTTTGAAAGGGTTGAGAGAACTTTTTCCATAGTAATTAAACGGGTGGCTGGGATTGTGGAACCTATGAGATAGCTATAACTGTGGGAAGAGTAAAATTTGCACTAAATTTGTTAGGATATTAGCTATTTCCATTGGGTCAGAGAGTGTAGCATTACTGTGGACTAGATCCACATACATATACATTTAGAATGGCTGGTTTTACTGTGAGACATAGAAATTACTTTTAGTTGACAATGACTAAAATGGACTTCCTGAAGGAACACCATGATAAAAACAGTAACCAGAATGTACAAAAAATATGAATTAGTGACTAGAGGTAGAAAAATATGCTGCTGAATAAGTAGAATTTACTGATTATCCAAGTTGCATGCATTTGTGTACGTGTGCATGCACATCAAAATTAATTCAGCAGAAATTATGAGTGGGATAATACAATATGCTGCAGGAAAAGACACGTGTCACGTTAAGGGCTGCAGTAAAAAGGCAGTATTTACATTCAGTATTTTGTGATTCAGAGACACATCAGGGGCAATGAGGAAAGACCTCATTATAAGGTCATTTGCATATCTCAGAATAACTGTCAACTGGCGAATGTAGATCAGCACTTTCAAAATACACACATTCAAACAAATACAAGCACACACACACACACACGCGCGCGCGCGCACACACGCACACGCGCACATGCGCACACACACACACACGCGCGCACATGCACACACACACGCACACACACATGCGCACACACACACACACACACACACACACACACACACACACATGCACACACACACGCACACACGCACACACCAAAAACCCTATACCTGTCCCTGTGTTGTCAGATGGTAAATCATAGATGATTACAGTCAGTCATTTAATGCCAGACATTTGAATTTCACAATTCATATTCTTCAGTAAATGCATGGTAGAGTAAAAGATTCTATAATATCAGCTTTCTAAGTGACTAGGAGGAATAATTAAATCCATCAATACTTTTGTAACATCATTAATTTTGGCTTAGTCTTTATGCACTATAAAATTGTAAGAGACTGAGTATGTAAGCATGTCATTCAGTTTTTATCTGCCTTCATAATGCACATTTCCATGTTTCTGTTCTTCAGTTCATATATGCCAGTTAAATTCTGGCCATGAGGCTTTGAAGGTGTTGCAAAACAACAGTCTGGCAAGTCTATCAATATTTTGAACATGAATTAGTGGAATAACTAAGGGCTAAGGGGCTGCAGAATATTTAATAGCCAAACTAGAAATCAGAAACGTCTTTTACTTTAAAGACTGTTAAAACCTTCTTTGCAAACTAATGGCTGTGACAGCAATAAACTGATAAAATAAAGCAAGTGCTCTGATTCATATATAGTTGTTAGTGGTGTACACAGACCCACACAAATACTTTTATTTTCTTTACCCCTGTTAGAGAACATTTTAAGTTAACTATATTAGTGAGGAGTTCTTTTTTTGTTTTGGTTTTGCTTTTTTAAGCCATGCCTTTTGCATGCTCACCCTCAAGCGTAATTTGATAGACATTATATGAAGCCCACATGATTAGTGCAAATTAAATTCTGAGCAAATACAGATTGTTATGTTTTGGCCTAAATCCAGCACCTGCTGATTTTCAAGTCATGAGTGGGTAAACGATCTGTGGTAAATCAAGACTTGCTTGTTATTTGGATTACAATATGGATTGGATTAAATCAGTGGTTTAGAAAGAGAAAAATAGAACATTTGGGTAGTTCATAAAAGCCCACAAAAATCCTAAATCAGAGTGGACTTAGATTAAGGAAATCTTCCTGCATAGTATTTCTAATAGTCCATTTCTTTCCTGACAAATGCTTAAATACACTTTTTTTGCATAATTTGGTAGGAATAAAAGAATTTCCAAATCCAAACCAAAGTGTACAATTATGCCAGGTACACACCAAAAAGTGTTAACTTCATACATATAAGTCAATATTTGCTTATTATTAGCTACTGCTAAACTAGACACCAAACATTTAAGTTGAATGATGTCATCTCACTCCATGTCCCCTCAAACATGACATAGTGTCTCACAAGGCTCAGTGATAACTCCATTCCACATCATAATTATTTTCTATGGGAAATTTGACCCAGTCTGTGACATACTGTCTGAAACAGAGAGTATATTCAACGTTTGAGAAGGAATGAAGTAAAGCTATAACTTGCTGCAGTATATTAAGGCTGTTATCCCTTATATGGTGTTGGTTCTTCTAAGAATATGCATTTATTAATGAGTTTGTATTTTTGTGAGTGTGGGGGATAGCATTTCTTCTGCACTGTTAATCTTATGCTTCTTCATAAATCTTACAAAGAGACAGCATGGTGGCTGAATAGTTAGGGCCTCTACTTTAAAGGTCCAGGGTTCTGCATTCATTCCTGATGTCCAGCCACTAACGACAAAATTTACAAGTTCTTCCCTATTGCCATGGGTTTTCTTAGGGGAGTTCTCCCTCCTCACCAAAACATGTTGCTTGACTGACTAATCGAATTTGGCCATGTATATTTACATTTCTTAATATCGCCAATCATGGAAAAAAAGTCAAGATTTAGTTAATAAATTATATATTTTATATTAATTGACTGGCCTAAATTGTTAGGTACAATAACAATGAAAAGGGATGAAAGTATCTTAGTTGCATATAAATCTCACATTAGACTCATTTTTTGGCTGTCTGTATTTAATAAGCAATTGGTGGTGTTTGAAAAGACTTGCTTCATTTTTGCTTCACGGAGAGATATGCTTGATAGCAAATGTTTAAGGATTAGTCGCTACTTGTACCAGGGACAACAAGTAGTACAAGGCATCTTTTTCTGGTTCTTCTTATAAGGTGAAACAGGAGTGCATGTAGCTTATCCTGATTTAAGCTCTGAAGCCTGTGCATTTATTGAACAGATTATCTGCAAAATGAATCAGGAAACTACATTTCATTAACACTTAAAGGGGAAGTGACAAGTCTACTCTATTATTTAGTCCAAAACTTTCTCAGCATTAATGCTGATTTTTTTTCAAAAAACGGGAAATGATTTGCACTGATTTCTGGATAACAGTAGTTCTAACTATTATTATATGATTGAGAAAACATGGAACCATTTCAAGTTATCATTAATAAGAGGATTTTATAACTTACATTTATTCTTCAGTAAGAAATGTTATAATATACTTAATGATAGCACTAGCCATTAAGAAGGAACTATTTAACAGAAATGCAATATGGGATTGGATATAAAGTAAGAGTATATAATACAATTAATTATTATCACATTTTGAATGTTGAAGTTAAAAATACTTAAGACACTGTCAGTCTATACTAGACTCAGTTAAGTGTATAAACTTCATGGGTCACATACTATAAAAATGATATTTTGCTTAATAAGGAAGCAATGTAGCTTCTTTAAATCAAAACAAAAAAAATAAATCAAAAACAAAATCAAAATAAAATGATCACAGCCAGGCTCAAATGTGGAAAAAACAGACTGCAGTTTATTTGATGTTAAGCACAAATTTCAGAACTCCTGAAGTTTAATTTCTGTTCAAAACCATGTCGCTTTTTAATACACAGTTGCTACATTCTAAAGTATAATATGAATAACTCTGAACCACATAGTCACTACTTGTCTTAGCCGATTACTACAACAGTTAAAGACATGCCTTTCAGATTTTATGTGAAATGATTTTCTCTGTTGATAAATATAGCAGGTGTCCATGCTCAACAAAAAATGTTTTGCTCTTAATATTTGACAATCTGCTTGCATTTTGAGCAAATCAGTCAGTGTTGCTGCCATTACGAACCCATGACAAATGTAAGACCAACAGGAGTTCTTGGTGTAGATGTGAAGATTGCCACAGAGGTGGCTTTTGTAGAATTTATATTACCAGTAAGTTTCAGACCTCCTGTAGTATGAAAACTGCGAAGTAATTTGCCTCCTGCAGCATTAGAAATGTGAAGTAATTTGCAATTTCTTTTGACCATATAGATTTCTGCCCCCCCATGATCTGGTGTTTTGGAGCTGAAACTTTTAAATGGCATTTAAATGAAAGAGAAAAGCTGAAAGTATTTAATAAAGTGATTAAATGACAAAAATTCTAAAATGCAAAACTCAGTTTCAGTGACCATGCCACTAGATCTATATATTGCACTTCACCATTCCTTTTAAATAATCTAAAATGCAAGTCATGATAATGCAAAGTATGTGATTGGCTCTGTGATGTCAAACATGCACTCAGGGATACACTGAACAGTGCAATTACCCTGGAGTAGACCAGGGAAGTTGTGGTTCATGCTATATATACAGGGGCAGGGCTACTTGGAGGGAATGTCCACCACATTTAGCTCATAGTACACTGCCCCCATCAGTTTGCCAGGTGTGGGCAGTTCAGGCTTGGGGAAACTAAAACAGAAAGTCATAAACCACCTCTGGTGGCTGTCTGAGTAATCCCCCTCCCTTAGCTTCTCACCTTGGTGATTGGGAACAATGGCATGATTCATTTCAGAGGGAGTGGCTTATTGACAGACAGTGGGTGGCAAAGAGTGACAAAAAGTCACAGTATGCTAAAGTACACATATGTGCATCAGGGCAGGCCAGTACCAGCATATTGAGATTCTAAGGTCTCATTTTTTAATGGATGAAGATTTGTATACAGAGAAAGGAAGAAATTGTAGTGATGCCCATGTTTGTAAAAAATCATGTTCAGAATAAGTTTTCATTCCCAGAGTACAAGGTAGTCAATTTTGTTTTGAGTTTTATCTGGTTGAAGTTTAAAAAAGAAGGTAATTGAAGTATGTAGTTTTGGCAGTTTAGAGTACCTCTAGCTATATCCCTCTTGTTACCACTCCCACTTCCTCCCTACACCAATCACACACAACCCCCTAAACACACCCCCTATCAGCCTATCATCCAATTGTAACCACACCTACAGCTAACCTATAATATTACACTTCATTTCTAACTCTCACCCCTAGCACTACTCCTACTGCTTTTTACTCCACCCTACACTGCAATACTCTCTTTATCCACTACACAATAAACATACAACATAGATAACACAACCATAACACTTAACGCCAAGTAACTTACAGTCATGCCTTTAAATCCCCCATCCATCTCTATTTTACTATTACTATCTATTAAACTATCATATCTTTATTACCTTACCCAACCTCCTACTTCTTTCCATTCACAACTTTATCACACAACCTACCACCTAAACTCCCCTCTCTCACCCTTTCACTCTCCTATTTCTCCCCACCTATACCCAATAACACAACTTCTAACCTTCTCATTCAAAGTTTTCCCCTCTCTAAGGAACCCTATCCCCATAGTAACTAAAGACCCTTTGATCATCAGCACAGATCCTAATCATTTCTTTACTCTACTCAATGACCTTTTTAACCCAATCTTTCATCTCATCACCAGCCTTTTATCTGGAGACATCCATCCCAACCCTGGCCCCTCCACCTCTTCCTCCTCACACAGGCCAATATATTTCACTTCTCTAAACTCACAAAGTATTGTCAACAAAGTCCCTACCCTCCATGCATGGCTCATGTATAACAAACCTGACATACTATCTATTTCAGAAACATGGTTAAAACCATCTATAAAAGATTCTGAAATTACTCCACCTAGCTACTCAATCATTCGAAAAGACAGGACCCAGAAAAAAGGTGGCGGAGTTGCTCTCCTATATTCTTCTTCCTTGCTAGTTACCCCCTATGATAAACCTACTCCTAAATTTAATAAT
Source organism: Protopterus annectens (assembly GCF_019279795.1). Classification (NCBI taxonomy): domain Eukaryota; kingdom Metazoa; phylum Chordata; order Ceratodontiformes; family Protopteridae; genus Protopterus; species Protopterus annectens. Next base: position 973,415,497 of record NC_056748.1, on the reverse strand, counting down.
GCTGAAGTACTCCTCACTCTCCTACAAGTCAACAAGCACAAATACATCTGTCTAGCATCCCTTTATATTCCCCCAGGGGATAATATTTCCACACTTGAAAACATCCTCTCATGGCTCTCTAACAATATCAGCAATGAAACCATAATCTTAGGGGACGTAAATATCAACTGGGCCTCCATCCAGTCTTCAAACAACCCTCTTAATATCAACCTATTTAAGTTTTCCCAACTAATAAATACTATTACACACCCATCACCAAACCCCTCTTGTGGCACCATCCTTGACTGGATTCTAGTGTCACATCCCCACTATTTCTCTGACAGTGGTACTCTTCCCGACCCTCTTAGTGATCACTTGCCAATTTTCACTGCCTCCCTTGCATCTCTTACCGACCCATAATATCATCACTACCACAATGACAAAAATTTTAACCCATCAACCTTCATATATTCTCTAAAAGCAGTAAATTGGAACATTCTAAAGACACTACCTTTAGAAGACGCAGTTGCTCACTTTAACCTTACCTTCTTAGGAATACTTGATTACCAAGCCCCTATAAGAACAAAAGAATAAAACAAACTCTGCCCCCTGGTTAACCAAAACCACACTATCTACCATGCACCTTAGAAACAAAGCCTGGAGACTCTATCTGAGAAATAAGACCCCAGAACAACATATTGCTTACAAAACCCTTGAAATAAAGTAAAAGCTCATAATCTCCGACAGACAAAAATACTTCTTTACACTCCAAAACAACAATAAAACTAACCCACAAAATTCTGGAAGGGATCTCCGCCTCCTAAACCCCAGCAAACCACACACCCCAACTCCAGACCCAAATAGCCCAGACCTAGATCTAGCTACACAGTTCAACTCATTTTTCATCTATTCTATTAGCAAACTTACATCCTCCTTCACACACCCCTCCTCTTCACCTAATACACCCCTAATCTCTCCTGCAAATAACCCTCCCGTCATAACCACTTCCACCACATTCTCATCTTCTCACTGTCTATCTTCCACCTCTTCCACTACTCTAACCCCCTCTTCACCCATATCTTCCTCAAGTTCTCTCTCTCCCAACGTTTCTCTATTCTCATTTAAACCTATCTCCACTTCCACCATAAAGAAACTCCTTCAGAAACTAAAGCCATGCACCAATGCTCCAGACAACATTCCCTCTTATTTCCTAAGTATAGCGGAAGCAATTGCCTATCCCATCAGCATTCTAATCAACCGCTCCATCCATGAATGTACAGTACCTCTACTATGGAAGCAAGCCTTCATCATCCCCCTCCATAAAGGAGGCAACAATTGCAATATCAATAACTTCCGCCCTATTGCTATCCTCTCCCCTATATCTAAAATCCTGGAAAAATGTATCCAGCTTCAACTCCTACCACACCTCATAGATAACAACCTTTTAACCCCTACACAACACGGATTCAGGCCAAATCATAGCACCATGACTGCCCTCCTGTCCTTTCTTGAGACAGTTAATAGAGCACGCTCCGCCACATTGTTTCCACCTTACTACTAGACCTCTCCAAGGCCTTGATACTATTTCACATAGCCTGCTCCTATCCAAACTATCAGAACTTAACCTCTCTCCCACCTCCATAAATTGGTTCTCCAGTTATTTATCAAACAGACACCAAGCCGTAATATGGAAAAAGGCCACTTCCTCTTTCCTTACTACCCCACTGGAGTTCCCCAAGGATCTATTCTTGGTCCTATCCTCTTTAATATATTTATAAATGACTTCCACAAATCCATCCCACTTGCAAACATCATCCAATATGCAGGCGATTCTACAATTATCTGCTCTGCCACCTCCCTCTCTTCTCCAAAACTGACTCAGGAAGCTTTCTCAATTACTGAGCATTGGATGAAAATAAATCACTTGGCACTCAACACCTCCAAAACAAAACTAATGGTATTTACCCTCCAAATCTACCTCTTTTGACACAAACTCTTTCTCAATTACCAGCCAAAACAACTCACCCTTGGAACTGGTATCTGAAACCAAGCTACTAGGTGTTCTAATTGACAATCAACTTAAATTCAACTCCCATCTACAACTAAATATTAAGAAAACTCATCAAAACTAGGTATGCTCTACCGTCAAAATCAGTATCTTACTAGCTCCTCCAAAACCACTCGCTTCCTCCTTTCTCATTCCCTCTCTTCTCTGTGCTCCATTACTGACTAATCTTCAGTCCTCTCTAAAAGCCAGCTTTCCTCCTGTTATAACAAAATTGCCAAATTAAGCTAATAGCCATAGGTCCTCCACCCACCACTGTTCCTCTCTCCAAAACTAAATTGGCTCGAACTACCTAATCATCTTAACTATATACAGCTGACTTTAGCTCATAAGCTCATTTTCAACCCCTCTCTTTGTCCCTCTCTGTCTTCTGCCTTCAAAATGCACCTTCCAAATAGAGTCTTAAGGTCCAACAATCAAAACCTACTAGAAGTCCACAAACCATCTCACCCCCCAGGCAAACACTTATTATCCTCTAACCTTTCCCGTCTCTGGAACTCACTCCCACCATCAATCCGTACCACCTCTAATCACTACCTATTCAAAAAATCTCTTCATTCACATCTTAGGTCCCAATGGGATTGTTCTTGCTCCCACCCCTCATAAATATATGTCATCCTACCTCCTGTATGCATTGAGGCTCAACTTTACCTAACAAAGCTTGTTTCATTCTGAATAATTACACTGTAATGTAATGTTGTTCTCCTTCTCCAACACAACTCTGCTATGTTATCACCTTATTGTCTCAGCTCACGTACATCACATTAATATTCATTTATTTTATTTTTGAATACTTCTTGACTTTTGAACTAAATGTTTTACCCACTACTTGTATAATTTAATAAATAGTTAGCTATCCTGTGTATGTAACTCAGCTTTTATGTGCTGGAGCTTTTCTCCCCAGGACTCCATTGAAAACGGGTTCTTTTGGCCCAATGGACTATCCTGGTAAACCAACTGCAAATAAATAAATAAATAAATAAATAAATTCTATAGTGCTGGTGAGTGTGGAGAAGATCTGGTTTTGTCTCTTTGGAAACTGTGCACAGATTTATTCAACAAAACACTGTGTTTTTGTGCAGGGTCTATGGGTACTGCATAGCTGGCTAACATAAAGCGAACATCCTTATGCTCTGATAGTAGTACCATTGTGGAAGTATGTGCTACATTGACAAGACACCCTCAGAACACAAACTTTAACATGCATCTTGAGCTCAGTAAATATATACTGCACACATTTACAAAATTAATGAATGGATGCTAATTATGGAAAGCATGCAGATGATTGGAGTAACTGTTGGTAGTTTAATCAAAATCTTTTGCACTGAGTTGGGATTATCAAGACCCCTTTTTTGCCAGCTGGAGATGTTTCACTTTTATGAAGCAGTATTATTTAATGTCTTATGAAGTTTTACTAATTCTTTGATTTTATTTTTTATGAGTAAGACACTACAAATGTACTGAAGGGATAGCTATTGCAACATATTTGTGGTTTTGCTCTTTCACTGTTATTGTGTGCCCACTGCAGAATGCCCAACTCAAGCATCCTCTCAACTTTTTGTTAACCATTAACAATCTCTTCAAACCTTGCAAACCATCACAAGCCCACCCTCTACCAAACAACTCAGATAAGAGTATAACCAGTATATTTATCAATTATTTCATTAACACAGCAAACATTCTAACAAACAATACTACCTCTCCCAAACACTCCTCACCATTACCATGCACTACACTCCTTCCCCATCATAGCTAAGAGCAATACCCACTAGTGCAATAAGAAAGCTTTTAGCTAAGTTGAAACCTACAACATTAACTTATGATAGACCCCCACTCATAATACCTATCAGTTACTGCTGATGGTTTAGCCAACCTCATTTCTATTCTCATTACAAGATCTCTCTGAGTCCTATTTCCCCCTCATCATGAAACAGTCCTTCATTCTACCCTTTCATAGGTTCATAGGTTCATACTAGGCTATCTGCCCTAGGGCATTTATAAGCCTAGCCAGAGTGTGTGTGGCTTTCACCACCCCTTAGGATGAGAATACTATACCCATTAGTTTGCTGTGCCTCTGTCCAGCAGTGATACAGAGATGATTCCCGGGGTAAACCTACGATCTCCCATCCACTCGTCAAGATTTCTCTTGAAGAGAGTCAGTGAGGGGCTCTGCCTCACATGGACTGGGATTCTGTTCCATAGTGTAGGGAGTCTCTGGGTGATGAATCTGTCCCTCCAGCACGTCCTATTTATATCCATGTTGAGGTTTAAGTCTCTTGCTCTCATGGCTCTGGTGGATTTGGATTTTTTGAGGTGGAGCATGTCCATTAACTCCGGGTTGGACATGGCCTTGTATGTCAGGCACAGATCACCTCTGAGCAGACGGTATGAGACTGAATAGAGCTGGAGTTTCTTCAGTCGGGCATCGTATGACATATGTTTGAGCCCCTTTATCCTTTTGGTGAGGAACTTTTGGGGTCTTTCCAACTGCTGCAGGTGTCGGGTAAGGTACATTCGAATGGGGCGTTGTACTCAATCATTGGTCTGATAAGTGAAGAGTACAGGGTACAATGACCTCTCCTGATCTGGATGTGAATCCCTTCATGATCAGGTGGGCAATGTAGAAGGTCTTCCTAACCACTTTGGCAATGTGAGTGTCAAAAGAGAGGTTACTGTCAACTTGGGTCCCCAGGTCTCTGATAACTTCTTCCGTGTTTAATGGATTACCACCTATGTGGTAATTAGGGGTTACCTTGTTTTTCCCAAAGGGTATGACTATACATTTTTTGGCATTTAGCTTAAGGCCATGGCTCTGGCACCAGTTATCCATTTCCATGAGACCTTTCTGGAGGATGTCTGTGTCTGATGGAGTGTCAATTATGGTGCCCAGTTTGCAGTCATCTGCAAATTTTGTCAGCCACAATCCCCCTATGTTTGCCTGCACTTCAGAAAAATAAATGCCGAACAAGAGGGGGCCCATGACTGAGCCCTGTGGGACACCGCTCGTGACTGGCTTAGAGTCTGACATGGCACCAGCAACTCTAACCCTGAGTGATCTGTCCTTGAGCCAGTTTGCAACCCATCTTGTGACATATGGGTTTACATCTAAGCTGGTGAGCTTTTCTATGATGCCCGAGTGGGGTATTGTGTCGAATGCTTTTGCTAGGTCAAGGTAGGCTGTGTGAACTGCCTTACCCTCATCAATGGCCTTAGTGACTGTTTCGAAAAAGTCGACCAAGTTCAAGAGGCAGGGTCTGCCCTTGACAAAGCCAAATTGGGTAGGATCCAGTGTCTGTAGGTCCCCAATGTCTTTATTTATGAGTTCCATTATGATCCTCTCCATAGCTTTGCAGACAAGGCTTGTCAAGCTTATGGGGCGGTAATTTCCAGGGTCCGTAGAAGCACCGCCTTTGTGGAGTGGGACCACAGTTGCCATACGCCATTCTTTGGGTACGTATCCTGTAGTAAGGCTAAGATTAAACAGCAGCCTTATGTGTGGGTTTAGTTCCTCATTGAGTTTGTGTAGCACACAGCCGGGGACACCGTCCGGTCCCATTGATGCTGTGTTTTTTGCTTTAGAGAGAGCAGCTCTCACCTGGGCATCTGAGATGTTTGGGAGGCTAGACTCTGGTGGGATAGATATTTCTCCTTTTGGGGAGGGAGGAGAAATTTGCACTGAACCTGTCTGCCAGTATGTTGGCAATGTCTGTGGGTTCAGTGATTTTTATCATTTTGGACTAATTCTGAGCATATCTGGGAGTTTCCACCCAGGTTTCTAACATAGCTAAAGAAGGCTTTATGATTGTCTTTTGTGTCATTAGCGATTTTTCTCTCAAAGTTGGCCTTGGATGATTTTATGAGTGATCGTAGTTTTTGCTAGTATTGATCAGAGATGCCTTCCCATTTAGGGATTTTTGCTCTGTCATGTAGTAGCTTTCTCCTCTTGTTGTAGAGTTTGTTTATGGCTGGAGTCCACCAGACCGGCCTGCCTTTGGTGGAAAAGGTCTTGATTTTATTAGGGATTGCTTGATCCATACATTCCTGGAGGTGCTCGTAGAAGGCATTTGTAAGGGTTTCAGCAGCGTGGGTTGTGGTTTCCACTGGCTCGGGGCCTTGAAGGATACCACTCAGTCTTAAGAAGTGTGAAGTTTGCTTTTGAGAAGTTCTTCACTGTGGTCTTTTTGCTGGGGTGGGGCGGGATGTGGATCTCCAGTGAGATTAATTTATGGTCTGATCTCACCAATGAGGGATATACTTCCGTGTGGAGCATTTTGTCCCCATATTTGTGATGATCAGGTCTAGTATATTTTCTCCTCTTGTGGGAATGGTGACTAGTTGTTCCATAGCATTTGAGTTTATGAACTCAAGGAACCTTTGGGCTAGGGTGTTGGGGCTTGAGTAATGTTCCCAGTCTATGTTTGGGTAGTTGAAGTCACCCAATATGATGGTGTTTGGAGAGACATTTATACTCTCCAGTGTCTTCAGGAAGGCTGTGTGGGTTTCCTGAGTTTGAGAAGGTGGTCTGTAGCATGTTACAAACTGTAGGGCAGTTTTACCTATGGTTAATTGCACCTGGATGGTCTCCGATGCTTCGTGCATTGCCACTAACCTGGAGGTGTGGGTATCCTTTATGAATATGGATACTCCCCTCCTTTTGTAGTTCGGTCCGGATTTTGGGGCCGGAACGCATGATATGAGGTATAACCTGATAGTGCTGGGGTGCTCTCAGGAGCCTTGAACCAGGTTTCAGTCACAGCACAAACATCGATGTTCTCCATACTGAGGAGGGCTTCGAGGGCGTGCATCTTGAGGTTTAGACTTCTGGCATTGAGCAGTATTACCCTTAGTTTTTCTCCATTTTTGTTTTCTAGGGCGGTAGGTTTATCATTTGAGCCTTGCCTAAAAAGGCACTATGGGGTGGCAAGAGCCTTTGCCAATATCCGAAGCCCAGGGTGACAGGTGCAAGCCGTCCCTTGCGGCAGCATGGCTTGTCAAGCATGTCATCCCAGGCAGACAGACATTGATCCCCTTAGAATGACACCAGTAATTAAGCCAATTATTAAAGCTGATCATTTTGTCTCTGTATTGTGGCATCATTCTTGGTGAGGGTAGGATACTACTCAGGGTCAGGGTCATACCGGCCTGGGCTACATAATCTGAGAGCTCCTCTATGTCTCTTTTCATGTAGTCCAGGGAGGTACGTCTCAGGTCGCTCACACCGGCATGGACAATGACTGAGTCATACTTGTACTTGCTGTGGAGTGACCTGAGTGCTTGTGTTATGTGGCGGATTCTAGCACCTGACAGGCAGCTAACTGTGATCTTTTCCTTGTTCAGTCTGGTGAGTGGGACGTCAGTGTGTCTGACTATGGAGTCACCTATAACAAGTGTGTCTGGCATTGTGTTTGGCCTTAAGGGCTGTGACTGTTTAGCACACTGACTTTGAGAACTATGTGTTGCATGTCTTATGTCTTGAGGTGGCAGTTGCTTGGGTGTCTGCTTTGGAGGCCTCTGTAGTTTTGGTAGATTTTTATCAGTGCCTCCAAGTATGTCTTTGTGTGTTTATGTGTTTGTTTTGCAGTTGTGATAGTTCTATGTGAAACTGGGTTTGTGGTGTGCGTGGTTTCCTTCTCCTCCTGTCTGGTCTTGCCAGTCCTGAGTTGAGAGAGCTCAGCCTCCAGTTTGGCTATATAGTTGCATCTCTCACATGTATTTGTGTTTTGTGGGAGAAGGAGTGGGTTGTCTGTGTACATGAGGCAATTGTAACATTGCCTCAAGATGCCCAGATTCACCAGCTGAACAGGAGAGGACGCTAGCAACTGACCCTTCGACATGCTAGAAAAAGTGAAAAAGTTTGCTGTGTAACTGAGTCAGAAGGGACCTATAGGGAAATGGGAGGGGATTCTAGGCTAATGTAGTACTTTGTTTAGTATACAAGTACTTTACCTATATAAAAATGCTTTATGAGCAAGTGCTGAGCTATTGAGATAGAGAATAGACTGTTTAGATTGCAAGTAGAGAAGTTCTAAGGGAAAAATTGAAGAGCAGACTTTACGGAGCCAGAAATAGTTTAACCTTGTTTAACCGGCGCTGCCCGATGGTGCTCTATGGGCAACTCCACGCTAAATCACGCCAAAGCGCACTAAAGCGGGCTTTATAGCAGGGGGTTGAAAAGACCTAGGAATTGACCCAAAATGGCCAATAGACTACAAGTTTCTGGCTGGAACCACTGCTCTAGGGACAAATAGGCTGCTCAGTGCTCCCCACTCCCAATGGTGAACAAAGAAGCTTCCCTTTATCCAAATATGGATATGGAATAGCACAGGAACCAAGCCAAAGCCCAGAGATCAGCAAACTCTGAAGACTGGACTATTCTAGTTCAGTAAGGTGGGAAAACAAGATTTTTTTTTTTACAGAAAACAGAGGAAAAACAGACAGTAAATGCTATAAATGCTTTTAAATGGCTAGCGCACTTGAGTGTGTTAGCCTACAGGTAAAATTAAGCAACAAATAACTTTTTTAAAAGTGCAAAACAGTTAATCAACACAAAAACAGTTTAAATAGAATGCAGAGCTGTATAAGCAGGCGAAAATGCAGTCGCTAAGCAGTAAATAATCAAAAAGCCAGAAAAAAATACTTAAATCAGGAAAAAGTCACTCTTTTGCTCTCTGCTGCTTGTAGAACTCTGCAGGACACCACGAGGAGCTGTGCTGAGTTGAATACAAGCGAAAAAGCGCTAAAGCGGGCTTTATTACAGGGGGCTGAAAAGAGCTAGGAATTGACCCAAAATGGCCAATAGACTACAAGTTTCTGGCTGGAAACAGGCCACTCAGTGCTCCCCACTCCCACTGGTGAACAAAGACGCTTCCTTTTATCCAAATAAGGATATGGAATAGCACAGGAACCAAGACAAAGCCCAGAGATCAGCAAACTCTGAAGACTGGACTATTCTAGTTCAGTAAGGCGGGAAAACAAGATTTTTTTTTTTTTTTTTTTCTTTCTTTTTTGCAGAAAACAGAGGAAAAACAGACAGTAAATGTTATAAATGCTTTTAAGCGGCTAGCGCACTTGAGTGTGTTAGCCTACAGGTAAAATTAAGCAACAACTAACTTTTTAAAAGTGCAGAACATTTAATCAACACAAAAACAGTTTAAATAGAATGCAGAGCTGTATAAACAGGCTAAAATGTAGTCGCTAAGCAGTAAATAATAAAAAAAACAGAAAAAAATACTTAAATCAGTTATAGCAAATACAGTTATAACAAATGCTCTGAAATATACTGTATATTTCCAAAATGTTTGAGAAGGACAGTCAGAACACAAGAAGGATCAGGCGAAAGGAAAAAAAAAAAAAGTTTTGTTTTACTTTTTGAAAGGGAAAAAGGAGGAACAGAAGGCCTTATCAAATGTTCTCTCTGTATTAAGCAGAATGAGCTAATGACACTAGACTGGGAGGTGTGTCACAGTAGGGGCGGGCAACTGCAAAGCCACCAAGTATAACAGCAAGACACCAACAGGGAGGGAGGGTGAGACAAAATAGCCTACAAGACAGCAAGCACTACAGAGACAAATGAAAGTTTTTAAACAGATAAGGATTTGTGAAGATACTGAATAGACAAAGTGCTTTATATATATTAAATTGTAAAAACAGTAATCTGTAAAAATAATAAAAAAAATCAAGATGATACTTATATTGTCTAGCTCAGCTGCAGTCACAACTTCTCTAGTCTGCACTGTGTGCAAAAGACAGAAACTTTTTTTTTTTTTTACAAGAACACAAAAGAACCAGCCCCCACTAGCCAAGAGATAATTACACAGAGGAGATGTTTCAGTTTACACAATAGCCTACCAGACAGCAAGCACTAGAGACAAATGAAAGTTTTTAAACAGATAAGGATTTGTGAAGATACTGAATAGACAAAGTGCTTTATATATATTAAATTGTAAAAACAGTAATCTGTAAAAATAATCAAAAAAAATCAAGATGATACTTATATTTTGTAGCTCAGCTGCAGTCACAACTTCTCTAGTCTGCACTGTGTGCAAAAGACAGAAACTTTTTTTTTTTGTATAGGGTTTTGTATAGGCTCAGAAATGCAATAACACCTAAGAACTATCCTAGTACAGCCCAATATGTATTTTACCCCCCCAAGACCCTTGAAAGATGCATTCACACCCAGCTCCTCAACGTCTTACTACAAAACAACTTTATCTTTCATACACAACATGGTTTATGCCCTTGCCATTGCACCAAATACTGCCTTTATGTCTTTTCTCAACACAACCTGCCTCCTCAGAAAAGAAAACAAACTTGTTTCCTTAATATTCTTAGTTTTAACACAAGCATTCAAAAATGTGCTTCATCCCAAGCTTTATCATATTCTAGCATGATACTACTCCACAACTCTCTGAGCTCCCAATCAAATGGTTCGGCATTAATCTAGACAATAAATCCTAATGGCTAAAATGGTAATCCATATTCTTGTCCTTCTTACCAGTCACAGTTGGCATCCCACAAGGCTCAGACCTCTGTCTTTTACTATCCAGTCTATTTAAACATAACCTACATTCAGTCTCACTTTTCTGAAGTTCAGTATGCCAGTGACTCCACTCTCAGCCTTAACTATAACAGAACTTCAGTCCCTTACTCAACAACCCTATACAAATGTAAAAGAGAGGTTTAACAAGCCTAAGCTATTACTGAACCTCCACAGAAAAAAATAAATAATATTTATTGTCAAAACCTTAATTCAAGACAATCATTCTTTTCTCAGTTACCTCCTTGCAAGACATCAAGATAGATGTGATTTCTATTGCAAAACTACCCAGTGTCATACTTGTTGAAAACATGAAAACTGATGTCCATATTCAACACACCATCAAAAAAAAAAAAACAAATAGAAATCAAGAAAGTACCTTAAACAAAACCAGCACCTACCTCTCTGACCAAGCACACAGAACTACAGTGAGCTCGTATATCCTGCCTAGCTTTCTTCATGCATCATCATAGCCATACAACCCTCAACGTTTGTCTCCAGAGGTATGGATAAAGCAAACTATAATTAGTTAAAATGGAGGAAATGGGGGGCACTTTTCACTGTTGCTACCATTAACTTAGAACCTATCAAAATGATTTGCCATTTTAGAAGTGATGAAATAAAAGGTTGAAAACAAATTAGGACCATCCCCCAAAAATCAGGACAATTGAAAAGTATGCCATTATTCATCCACCTCTACACTTCATGATTAGGAAAACTGTAAAAATGCTATAATAAAATGTCTAGATTTGCAGCACATCAACCCATTCAAACCCATCATTGCATTCCTCTCCAATAACTCTAATGGATGGAACCTCCCTATGAGTTTAGGTTCTCTCAGCTAAAAACTACCCGGAAGATATTCTATCATCCAAAGCATTTCCAGACAAACAAATTCAGTTGCAGAAGCACATCCAATAGTGTCCTTAAAATTAGAAAACACATGCATGGATTCTAACTCCAAATCCACTAACTCTTGTAGCGATGCATTCTATTCCATTTATGTAATAAAACTCTGGAGCTCTCAGCCCCCCTCCCCCCCTGAACACCAACCAAACTGAATGCCAGCAAAATATCAAACACAGAGAAAAAGCAATGATGTTTAATGTCCCGCAAGGTAATTGTTCCACTGCCCCCTTAAAACCACCAAACACCTCAAATCACAATACATACTTTACAATTCCAAAAAACACCATAGTAATAAAGCAGGTAAACCCACAGACTTAACCATTGTCCTACATACCTAGTCTTTTTGGAGTGACAATTCATCAACAGCTACACTGAATTCTACATGCACTATATTTTGTTTCCCACTTGAGGTCCATGTCATGAGTATCCACTTAATGCCTACTGTCCACTATCTTTGTTTTAAATCTTGACATAATAAATACATGACTGCAATTTTTAATACTTTCATTCGCCACCTCCTTTTCTGATCTTCATGTATTTCTTTTCAAAACTCCACATTAAACTACATAATTCTCATCATAGTTGACATATTTGTACCTAATAAAATGTGACATGACCTAGTTGTTATAAATTATTTGACAGTATATTTACATGTAAGCTTTATATACATGTACTGAATACTCTTCAAAGTTTCAAAACAGTTATAGTAGTGCTTTATCATATCAATGCCAATTAGAATGCTCTTGTTGTGACGTTTTTCTTCCCGAGCCTTGCTAAAAAGAGGTCTTGTATGACCCATTTGCACCTTACCAGTAAACAAAATGAAAAATAAAATAAAATAAAATAAAATAATACCTTGATATACTAAGATAAACTTACTGCCCTGAATATCTTTCTGTCATATATAAATAAGTGATAATTGAAAAAAAAAATGTTTTCCAGGGAATTATACTGCTTTCACATCCAGTTGTGGAGAGTCTGCCTCTACATCTTTCCTTTATCTGTAATTGCTAAATATAGTAATAATCAGGTCTCACTAATTTAGAACAAGGGAAATATGTTTCCCTTTTTTTAGAGTTGCTGCAACTTTGGTGGTAGTATATTTAGAGATCAAAAATGCAAGGCAAAGACTTCACATTGGAGAATAAGCCCCCCCCCCAAAAAAAAAAATAACTTTATTCAAAATGTTCCTTGCTTGTTTTATAGTAATGTATTATAATGGGAATATGTGCTTGATAGGTTTAGCATAGGCTGGTTTCAGTAAGCCAAGGTAGACTACTTTATAATATAATTCAAAATATTATATACTCACAAATAAATCAGAATTTAAATCAATGAAGGGTAAACAGTTAAAACAATTGTAGAATGACAGACTCTGCAAAACACTAGAATCAGAAATACAATCTAAAACATCAACAAATTAAACTGAAACCACGTTCTTAATGTGCAATCAGTTGAGCATATAAAAAAACTAGCATAATGGGTCTTGAATTATATGCATTAAAATACATATTTTAAAAGTTATATGTAAACCATAAACTACAAGTCATGAATAAACATCATAGAGTTTACAGATCCAAATTGCTTTTCAGTCAGCTGGTCTGCAAGATACTGCATAATATGAACTGCATAGCAACATTTGTAATCAGCTGTAAATCAACAAGCAAATGAGCAAATATAAAGTGTGTCAGCATAAAGATCGTTATAAGCAATTAATTCTAAGTCTGCAAACTTAGCTTTATACACATTGTAGGAATGGAGACAACAAAATAATGCAAATCTTTTCAAACTGTAGGAAAAAAACAGCTTTTACAGCTGCAGACCTTCCTTTCACTGGGAGCAGATAAGACAGACAATGGACATGTTTCAAAATACACAATTGTTCAAAACTGCTTGTTCAAATAAGAATGCTATGGGGAGTCAGGGTATATATTATGTTGCCGAAAAGCCTTTCCGTCAAACACGTTTTCATCGACCCATAAATAGCGAAGTGTCATTTCAGTGAATGGCCACATCAGTGATTTTTTTCCCCTGGGAAAAAATGCTTGGCCATCCTAGTGAGTTTGCCTTTTTCCCCACTGTAGTGGATCTCTGAGTTAGTATATTTAGTTTGCGGAGTGTGTGTGTGTGTGTGGGGGGGGGGTGAAGCCTCCCACTTTGTAATACTTGAGGTGATGTGTCGTTTCAGTTAGTATATTTAGTTGGGGGAGTGTGTGTGTGGGGGGTGAAGCCTCCCACTTTGTAATACTTGAGGTGATGTGTCGTTTGAGTTAGTATATTTAGTTGGGGGAGTGTGTGTGTGGGGGGTGAAGCCTCCCACTTTGTAATACTTGAGGTGATGTGTCGTTTGAGTTAGTATATTTAGTTGGGGGAGTGTGTGTGTGTGGGGGGTGAAGCCTCCCACTTTGTAATACTTGAGGTGATGTGTCGTTTGAGTTAGTATATTTAGTTGGGGGAGTGTGTGTGGGGGGTGAAGCCTCCCACTTTGTAATACTTGAGGTGATGTGTCGTTTGAGTTAGTATATTTAGTTGGGGGAGTGTGTGTGTGGGGGGTGAAGCCTCCCACTTTGTAATACTTGAAGTGATGTGTCGTTTTTCATAGGGCAAGCAATTTTTTTCCCAGAGAAAAAAATCGCTGCTGTGGCTGTTGTCTGTAATGCACTTTGCTATTTATTGGTCGATGAAAAGGCATTTGATGGAAAGCCTTTTCTAGTATATAATATAGACCCAGGGAATCATCATCATTCATCCGTACTGCAGTAATAACAGAGTCGATCAGATTAATTAAGGAAGTACAAGGGGACACTTTAAAGTTTAGGGGCATACAGGGCTTTGCCCCCAACATAAACATAACTTCAAAAATTTCTTGAATATCCCCCCACTTTTTTAACTTTTCCTGACTACGATCACATTTTTGTCTATGCCACTTTCAGTGGTCTCATACAGCCAAAGGTATACGATCCTGTAATGAATAACCTGTCATCCATGAACTTTAGTGTCTTGCTTGGTACATATTTCCATCAAGCCATTTGTGCCCACTTAAGCAATAGATTTAAAAGAGGTTGATGATAAGCTGACAGAGTGGTTCTGGGTTGACCGAGCTTAAGGTGGGGTCAGCGGATCAATGCCTGTGTGTATAATATATAGAGCTTTGCTCCAAAGTAAAATGAATAGTCGATTTCCTTTGAAGAAACGGCATTCTGAAAACAGCTTGTTGGTATCGCTCTTCTTCCTATTTCTTCTAAAATTTATTGTAATAACTATTTCTGTATTAAGATGTCTACATTTATTGAACACTTTCTAACATAAGCCCTGAGGTGCTATGAGCACACCACTAAAATTGCTTATTTTTCATTAGCTTTGCATGTATTGTCAAAAGCAAAATGTTCTCAGATCCCCTGCTTATAAATAGAGCTGCCACATTGAATGCACTGTGTTGTTTTTCATGAGGTAATAAAGCCAGATGTCATGATTTGAATTTATAGATTTGTACTCCTGTTTTGTTACAGCTCTTCTTTCACTAAGATTTGTATCACTTGCTCAAGATTCCATCTGTTTTGGGAATTAATACCACAGCACATATCATCATATTTAAAAGTCATTAAATAAATATTTCTCTTTTACAGACATAAGCATATTCTAGTAACAAATTAATGCAAAGGTATTACACATGACATCTAAATCTGCCATCATGAACACAATTTTCTTGTAATGTATTATCACATCATGTTCTTTGCTGTAGTGCATTCAATCAAACTGAACAATTTTATCACTTCATATCCAGTCACACAGAAAAACGCAGAAAGATGTATCTTCTCAGGCAACTTCTTATATTGTATTTATTCATACATTCATTCATTCATTCATTCATTCATTCATTCATTCATTCATTCATTCACTCACTCATAATTCATTTTATTTTACTTTAGCTGCATATACTTTTTACTTGAAATTCTTTACTGAAATTGGTAAGCTTCTTGCCAGACTGTCTACAAGGCACAATCATTTAAAAATGTCAGCGGCTGTATTTTTAATTTTATTGCAATTTTTATATCATTCTTACTCATTTTGATGTACAGAAACCACAGAGGCCAGTTTTACACTTCATATGCTTTATTTGAACTGTATAGTCAATGAAACACACATGCTGAAAGACATATTTGTAAAGCGTAATTTATGAAATAATAAATTTTCACTGCTTAGTTTCAGAATGCTACATTAAGGAAGACATTTTTTACTGCTTATTGATGTAAGCATGAAGGTATCTGGCGGGTATATTTTATAAAATGAAATAATGCAGAAGTCACTAGTTTTAATTAGTGACATGAAAATACCTCCCATAACCTTTAAATTGCACCCAGAGGGATTCCGTGGACATTTCTTGTGTTCTGAAATCCTGGCTGTTTATAGATAACAGGTTACACATCAAGCGTTATCCCATTTAAAATGACTTCACCGAGGCTAGCCTGGAGTGCAGGATTTAAAGAAGACAGCAGTAACAAAGGTAACAGAGACCTAACACCAGTCCAGAGCCTGTAAAAGTCACGTTTATGCACATTATACTTTAGGAAGATAAGATGGAAAGTGGGTTAAGAGTTAATGTGTAATGGTAATAAACTAAAAATGGGAAACAATAAACAAGATTATAAAAACAAGGGGGAAACAGATAGGAAAGCGAATATGGGCAGGGAATGCAGTGCATAAAGTATACACTAATGACATTTATATGTGAATGTATATGGATGTGTGAGTCTTTGTCACTCTGTGAACCTTTATATTCATGAACATAAAGTCCATCCAGGATCGAACATGTTCAACACATAGAACACTCAGTCCAGAATTGCTGAAAGTAAATGTACTAGTTCAGATATAATTGTCTTTCTTTACATTTTGAATTATAGATGGGATTTCAACTGTTTATGTTAACTTTGACAATGGAATAAATTAATTTTACCAGAACATGGCAACATATCTATAGAACACATCAATGATGTTATACTTTTTATGTAAACTGATATTTTTCAGTTTTAATGATGTCATCATGTTTCAGTGATGCATTCCAGTAAAATTTAATGACAATCTTAACTGGCAGCACATTCACTGTGAACCAAAGGGGGCTGAGACAAAGCCCTGCAGAAGGAGAAAGGTCATAATAATTAATTCTGGAAAGTACATGATGGTTGCTGCTGAAAAGTACAAGGCAGAGTGCTGGAGAATAGTGGCAGTCATTTCACAGTAGAACGACATGTGCACAGTTATGACAGAGCCACATCCATGGCAGGGTGAAGTGGATGGTGGCCCCAGTGGCATACTGTTAGGAAGGTATGACTGGCAATGCTGAGCAGGAATAAGTGCAGTGCTGCCATTCATTTGTTCTAACAGCCATGGCTGTTTAAGTGAACTAATCTGTGTCAGTTGTGAGCTACTCATGGTTTTGTGGACACACTCTTCTACAGCAACAGCTCTTGTAGTACTGTGAGTTACAATATCATGACCACAATGTAAGGTTTGTTTATGAGCCCAACCAAAACCAAGATGGAGTACAAATGTGGATCTTACACCAATAAGAAATCATTAGCCACACAAATGAGTGCTTGTTCAGTAATATTGTAAAGTACAAAAAACAGACTGGCAAGGGTCTAGGAAACCATGAGATGTAAAGTGAAAATACATGCATGTATGTATTATCTTCTGAATAGCCTTAACTATAAAAAGAAGGTTAGAGGCTGGCATGAGCCATGTCCACACATATATAATGTGTGTGTGTGTGTGTGTGTGTGTGTGTGTGTGTGTGTGTGTGTGTGTGTGTGTGTGTGTGTGTGTGTGTGTGTGTGTGTGTGTGTGTGTGTGTGTGTGTGTGTGTGTGTGTGTGTGTATGTGTGTGTGTATGTGTGTGTGTGTGTGTGTGTGTGTGTGTGTGTGTGTGTGTGTGTGTGTGTGTGTGTGTGTGTGTGTGTGTGTGTGTGTATGCGCGTGCATATGTGCGTGTGTATGTGTTCGCCATTTGAAAAAGTTTTTAATCCAAAGGTTAGCACTTTCATCCAGCAAGATAGCTTGAACTTCTTCAGACAATTAAAACATCACATGCCCAGGTTTATATACATCATACAATCATTAATAATTCCTAATTAATCCAAACAATAAAAGAAACATCATCCCCGCAATAAATACATCAAAGAATATACAACCTTAGATGTATTAGAGTAAAATCTAGGAGAATACTAGTAAACATACCAATATATCCATAAACAAAAATAATAATAATTACATACAACTCTCATCTCTCTAAAGACTTCAGTTTAAGTAAACAACTCAGAGAAAAGTTTTCGTTCAATCCAGGAAAGGAAAATGCATCCGTTTTAAGATGCCATAAAAGTTCCCTGAGCTCCAGTTCAAGAGACCAAGCCCCCCCTAACAATTTTTTAACACTTGGTCAACTACCATGTATTTAAAATAATGACTAGGATTTTCATTAATGTGTTTTGCTAAAGTGTTATTTAGATTACTATTAATAACGCTGTATTGATGCTTATAAACACGTTGTCTAAGGTGACATTCAGTTTTACCGAAATAGAATGAGGTACAAGATTGACATTGTGCTAAATAAATAGCCCCAACTGCATTACAACTATAATTGTGATTAATCTTGTACACTTCACCTCTAATAGTAAAGTCACCAGTTACCATGTGTTTACAATGAGAACAAGCCACACATTTTTTCATCCCTGCCTTATATGTATTAAACAGGGGTTTATTTTTCAGTTCTTGACTGTTCTACCTCTACTGAAAATCAGTACAGGCTTTGATTCAATCTTATTCCTTAATGTCAGATCCTTCAATAAAATGGGCCAATTCTTATAAAGTATGCTTCTTATAGCACTAGTATCTGAAGAAACGGTTGTTAGCAGAGTAACAGAAAAGTCAACTTTTTGACTTGTATCCGTCCTAAAATCAGGGTCACTGTTAATCAATGGCATAAAAGCAGTGCCACTATTTAAAATAGGAATAAATTGACCTCTCTCTCTTATTACTGACTTCTAAAATTAGTTCCTCCAGAAGATTTGAGGGATATTTGTGAATATCAACATGATTCATATAAGATACTTGTGAGCCAAATATATTACAACTGTATGTTACATATATATCAAACTTGTTTTTACAGATGTGTGTTGAAAAAGGTTTTTGCACAGTACTTGAAATGTAACCACAGCATGCCCTACTAGAAAAGAACAGAAATGTACACGGACTAATGTAATGGCTTAGATGTATATATTTTTACAGTAAAAACTGGAATACATGTGGTTAACTTCAGAAAAATAGCTGAAATTAAATTACTTCAAGGCAGTAAGTAGACACAATCCCCGAGATTCACTAATCTGCTGTGCAGGATTAAACTAGTCCTGCATGTAAGTGGCAGTTTAAGAGGATGATAGCGCGTCATACATAATAATGAAGGCGCACCGCCGGAGCTCCAAATCCTACACTGAGCGTGGATGAGTGGAGGGGGCATGTCTGAGAGCAGAGCTCTCAGAACAAACACGCCACTGCAAAGTAGAACAGAGGAAAGTGTAAATAAATGAGCGAAACCACTCATAGGTGTCTGCATATTTCCACCAACAATCCCCATGTGTTCAACAGCAACAGTACATTGAAATAAAATGAAGAAACCCTTGTATTCATTTTTTGAAAACCCCGAGTACAGCTAACCGTAGGTGCGCAGGTTTGCCCATCGCCTAGCTATGGTTAAAGCAGCTGAAAAGGCTGAAGAGGATAACAAGGAATATATATGCAACAGAAACAGCTCAGCAGTAGTGGAGTGGTTAGAGCATCCACCTAAAAACAGGCATTCCCAGTTCAAGTCCCATTGCAGCACACATCATTTTCCATGGGAAATTTGTATATGAACATAATTTGACATTGTTTTGCCTTATAACCTACATAATAACAATTAAATGTGAACTGGAGTACTGCATGAAATGTACATGTGAAGTGTTAGTGTCATAATGAATAAGGCACAAATACGCAAGTCTAAACACAAATAAGCAGCGGTAAGCGTGTCCAAGTGCGTTTGCATGGGGGTAAGCATTGCCCACACAGATTAAGCAAAGTAGAAGCTAACCGAGTGTAAGAAACTGTAACCAAAGGTTAGCAGTGCTTACCATCACGCAAACCCGCACAAACCCGCTTACAACCACTTTAAAGTGCCTTAATCACTCTGGATCCAACGTCCCATGTTCTGCCCAGCAACAAAATAAACTGCCTCTGCAAGGATCAAACCCAGGAGCCTGTACACTATAGTCATAGTAGTTAATCACTAAGCCATCATAGCAATAGATAAGTGAGATTAAGGCCATACATCCACATGGTTTTAGATGTATATGCAGCAATATATATATATATATATATATATATATATATATATATATATATATATATATATGCGTAGATATACACAGAGATATAGCTATGATAGGAAACAACACACAAGAATGACATATGTTCACAGGCTATGTCAATGGAAGTGAGGGCCCCAAGCAAGAATCATGTAACACGTAGCATGACCCCCCCACAGCCAGACAGAGGAAACATACACACAAACCCACAAACAATGTAAATAGTCCACTGCTCCCCAGACCACAGGCAGGATACTATCAGTGGGAGAGACCTGCCACATCTAATCTTGAAACAAAGACATCAATGTCCCTTGTGGGACACCCCAAAAATTAATGATAATCAGAGTCAGTCCCTGTAACGATTTATCCAACCAGGCTGTATACGTACATGGACCAGTAGGTTGTGCAAGCCTGATGACCCATTGGTCGAGACAATGTGCAACATAGGTCCCGACACGTGGAGAGTGGGCAGTGTGTAGTGGTGTGGTTAGACCCCACCTGCACCCACAGTAAGGATGAGTGCTGTAGAGAAGGGCCAGGTGGGGGAACTATGGGTATGCATATATGGGCCTAGGCGTGCAGGTGTTGGCTGGTGCAGTTGTATTCGGACCACCCGGGGGATGTCAGTAATATTGTGAATTGGGCAGAGCTTACACCCATACCTCTCAACCTCTAAGAGCTAAACCACTGGACAGAACCTAAACCGTTGGGGGGAGAAATAGGGACAGAAAGCACATATCCCACTTACAACCTTAGAAAGCTGATAGAATAATAGGTTATGCATTAGCATGACTTGTCTGAAGGATGTGGAGTCTTAAACCCAATTACTTGTCTGTATTTAATGGTGTCATTTCCCAGGTATTTGCCAGACAGGTGCAGATTTTAAGAGGAATACACCAATATTATGAAGCAAACTCTGGACAGGCTGTGGATTATGTAGCGTCGACAGGCATGCTTACGCCTAATGGGCAGCCATTCTTGATATGGGTTCCACCGCAGCACAGTCCAGTGTACATGGCAAAGTACGGTATAACCATATGTGTTGTTGCATTACCCACTACACAACACCTATGAACACATGGTCGCAACACCCCACTGTAGGCATGTAAGCTGATGTAATAGGTATCACAAGATATTACTGAAGTCCTCACCCCCACACAGGGGTGTGAGTGTCCAATGCAAACACCAAATGCAGTGCATATGCACAGCTGTTGTCATAAACAACATGGCCAGCTGTGGACCTTCTCTGCAGCCATCCTGCACACCCCTGGATAATCCCCATACTAACACTTTGTGCCCCATGCATACCACATACCTGTCAGCCACTTTTCCATTCCTATTCATGTCTACGGGTACATGTAGGTGACACTCTCTTCCCCCACTATATTGCCAGTATCTGGAACCCAAACCCACATGCTGTCCCACAGGACACATGTAACTAACACATGAATGAACACCACAAGCACACCTGGAGCAGCACAAACTCACCACCTTGCAAACCCCCCCACCTCACACTCTATACCCCTACATCAACTAGTGATACCGACACCTCTTGTCCTGCCTTGCATACAAATCCCAACATCCGTCATACCTTCCCTATTGCTCCCCATCCAATTATACCTACAGTCACAATGTCACCCCCACTACCTACCTACATACTCCTTAGCTATTCCTCTCTACTGTACCACACAGGTATAGAATAACTACACCTACCCCGAATACCTGCATGTAACCTATCCTGACCTGTGAAACATGAATCCAACCACACCTTAAACTGACCTTTGTCAACAGTCATACCTGACATGTAAACTTGACCTAAGCATGGATAATACCGACAGTTTAACTTAAACTAAGCATAATTAATGGGGGATGTAGCTATATCATGTCTGTTACCCTCTATGAATGTGATCACCCCAGTAGTAATTGGGATATGTAGCTGTGGTCAATGTGGAGCCCTACACCACAGGTTACTTCTGACAATGGAAAAGCATACAGTCCGAGTGTCCCAGTTGACAGATGTGAACAAAATGCACGACATTGCGAGTGTGTATGCGGCAGCAAGTGGGTGTAAGCCTGTTTGGCCGCTGGTATGCGAGTACCACACTGGTGAAGCAATATAGAGGCTAACTGAGTGCAATACACTGCAACCAGAGGTCAGTAATGCTGTGATTCATGCAAACAAGCACATACCCACCTACAAATGTTCTACAGTGCCTTAGTCACTCTGTAGCCAACAGCTGTTATTGTGGCCATTAACAAAATAATCTATACTGCCAGGTTGCAAACCCCCGACCCTGCACACTATAGTAGACACGAGTTCCACTAAGCCATGGTGGATATACATTTAAATGCTGTAATCACAAAGACATCATCCAGCACAGGCATCCAGCAGTATAGGAAATGTATATAAGTGTGTAGATTGATACTAGAACATGTGTCCATTGCTCAACCACAGTATTATGAGCAGTCTATGTGCAGCACAGAAAAGTGCCTGTCCAATTATACTATGAAAACAGTAGTCCTGCATAATACCGAAGGGAATAATGGTATATGGTGCACACTGTGGGGGTGTGTGAGCGTACTTCATGCACAGTATGTCACACCTGGGGCGTTGGTTCCGTGGAACCAAGAGATGAGGCTGGCAAGGTGTGTGAGCAAACATCTGCTACACAATACCCTGGCAGGATGCTACCAGTGGAAGAAATACTGTAGACTAGTTAGGTCTACTCTTGACACAACAGCAGGTCCGTCTACTCTTGACACAACAGCAGGTCCATCCCTGGCGGGATGAACCAACAGTTGTGGGTCACATCAATGTCACCACCAGTATCGGAGGAGGATAAGGGGGAAGGTTGGAACATATGTGGACTAAACAGATGAAGAGCCTGCAGACGCTTGGGTGGGGACAATATACTGGAGGTGTAACGAGACGTGCAGAGAGGGAAATGTGTGGAGGTGTAGTATGTTAAGGCTAGCGACTGGGGAATGGATGGATGCTGTGTATGTGGAGCTCAGGGGCTGGGGGAAGGGAACATGGGTATGTCATTATGGTAGACATATGCAAATGAAGCAAAGCAGCAATAGTGTAGTGGCCAGAGCATCCACCTAACATGCATGCATTCCCGGGTCGAGTCCCACTGCACCACATCGTATTTTCCATGTGATATCCGTATGTTAACTTCGTTGTGCTGTATAACTTACTAAGTAACATTTATATTTGCACAGGAGTACTGCCTTAAATGCACATATGAAGTGTCATACTAAGGCACTCCTACATATATGTGGCTGCCCTGAGTGTGCAGGTTCTCCTGTAAGAGGTATTGCTATCTTCTGTCTGTAAGATTGATACCTACACACAGGAAGGATGTCCATCACACAGGGAACGTACAGGGAATACACCCACATGATGTAGGGATTTATAGTGGGTGGTTGCCATGACAGTGGTAATTGGAAGTACTACACATGTGTACTCATATATATATATATATATATATATATATATATATATATATATATATATATATATATGGCTATCTGGATACGTACATGTCCATATCATCCCACCATATGTCCTGGACATGGAGTGTAGCCGTACCCAAGCCCCTATAATCCCAATGTAGTAGTGCAGAGGGATATCTGGTAT
The DNA here is from genome assembly GCF_019279795.1 of Protopterus annectens. Classification (NCBI taxonomy): domain Eukaryota; kingdom Metazoa; phylum Chordata; order Ceratodontiformes; family Protopteridae; genus Protopterus; species Protopterus annectens. The sequence continues at coordinate 973,391,972 of NC_056748.1, read as the reverse complement.
GTATAACTGGTATATTAATAGACATTTGCTACTGTCATTGGGATTGTTGTTACAGACAAGGTGTGTGTGGAAGGTTACATCTGCTCATAACATGTGTGCCATTGGCTACTGGCAGACTTCCTTAGGTTATCATGGTACAATTCCTGCATATATAGTAGGCTTGACAGCCATGTCACAGCAGAGGGTAGGATACACCTGTGTGACAATGCATAACCACAACCAATGTGAACACAGCCACAGCCACATATGGTACGCTAGCATAATAGTGCAATATATGGACTATCTGTCCTACACCATCCTCATATGTGCCACTCACAGAAAGACCCTACATATACTGGGCTGCTACACAGTCCGGACTGATGGCTGTCTGTGATATGGGACATGTGTGTGTATGGCCCTACACACATGTAAGGTAATACAGTACCATACAGTGGGGCAGCATGTAACAACAGATAGAAGGGGAGCTAGAACAATGACATCTACCACAGTCTGTACACAGGCCATAGTACATATTAACAATACACACACACACTGACGACATTCACCATCACTACACAGACTTCAATACTGTACAAGCATCTACAGGATTTCCAGGGTATGGCATTAAGTGTAACCCCTACTGTACGTGACATGTGTAGCACTCCGATATATCACTGCCATGTTATCAGATATGTTGACACTATTTACGGTGTACAGCACATATGCACCACTTCATGCACAACATATGTACAAAGGTTGACAGAGGTGTGGCTGACAGCACTTACACAGTGCCAGTATAGACATGTTGCTGTGATACTCTCATTAATCTACCATTGTAATGGGGTTTGTTGCAACATATGTCCAATAAGGGATATATAGTCAATAACTGTCACGACCTTCACCATCAACAGACTGCAATCCTCATGGTACATTCTGCATTCCATGGATAGATACATCGTGGCTAACACATGACACCAAATGCATAACATTGCCCAGTCTGCAGATGAGCCTGCAGATGGGGATTCCTGATATACATGGAGCTATGTGACATGTACGACAGGCATAGCCAGATAAACACTATTTGATCCAACATTACTCCATATGCAGTATAGCAGCACTTACAGTTTGTAGTCAGGTCAGGCACATCCCCCTCCTGTTTGTTGCCCTCTTCCCACAGTGTATGTTGTTAGACGTAAATCCCCAACCCATTTGAAATGCTGTTTGCCAAATGACAGTTCTAGCTCCTGCTCACAGTGACAGACAAGGGCCAGCACCACCAGGATGTTCCCAGGTATTGGAGTGCATTTCCATGCAATTGGCTATGGGAATGTTACCACACCTGTTCCACATGCAATCAGCTAGTGAAGGCCTGCAATTTGTGCAGAGGCCATCAGCTGATCATGAGCATCATGTTAAATACACATGCTGCTGCCTAAGCAATGCAGGTGTGGGCCTCCATATCTGCCAGAAAGAGAGTGGGGGAGGCAGACAGAGGCGAATACATGTCATGGAGGGGTGGGAGTGTAAAACCAATGCATGTTTGTGTCACACACCTACCAGCACAGGGTATCAAACACCCGACAGCTATGTAGTTCTATCACAAACCGATGCTGTTATTGGATGCGCCACATGGGTTATCTGTTGGGGAGCACTCAAAACATATATGTGATGGTGAGTGACATCTGCAACAGGGATACAGTAAATATACAGTAGGTGATGTACACATGCCTGTCTGCATGAACAGGTGCCAGCGTCAGCACAGGCACACTCACACAGGGATGCACACACATTAACACACTTGGCAGGGCCAGGAGTGCAAACTGTCACTAGTGGGATTGCCACAACACATCAATGTGCAGGGAACACATGCACCACATGGGTGATATGGAGGTTGTATTGTCAGTGAGTATGAGGGGGTGTCAGACATAATTTGACATTCTTCAGTGTGCCCAGGGGGGAGTTGTGCGTGTGGACATACACACCATACAACACACACATGAACACACAGGGACCAGTTCAGACATGCATGGGTGCATGTCTGCATGGGTGTGTGGTGGCCAACAGTGCCAGCAGGCTATACAAGGGTAGGCAATGGGTATACCTTGGCATCAGCCCACATGGCTATGGTATGCATTGTGGCACAGGCCTGTAGCTTCTGCATTTGCCAGCACAGGTGGGTATTGCATCCATCTTCCAGGCACCTGGGTGACTATTGTGTGTGGCCAATGCTGTGCATCACTTGCTATGTATGTGTTCCCTAGTCCATGACTTGAATGGTGTCTAGGATGTGCACACATCCCACATGCATGTACAGTGACATGTGGAACTGTACCGGGGGTGTCTGGCCTATGCTGTGAACACATCTTGTCATCAGATGTGCCAGTCTTGCCCACATGTGGCAGTTAGTGGTACTGGTCAGCAGATTTACCCTACACCCACATTGATAGCATGCTAACAGCATTTCCTGATGTCAGCATCATCTGTCCATACAGGCCATGTTGTCAGGTATTGTATGTCCATTGTGAGTCACATGTGAAGGGGCAGTGGGGTTGCTAACTGTGATTGGCAGGCCTTGATGTCACATGTATGGGTATGGCTTTGGACCCCAGCCTCTCAGCCATTTACATCTGTTATCCCTGTATGGTTGACATTGTGAAATATAGTAGGGCCACCATAAATGAAATTAGCAAAACCTCTCCACATTGCACACAGGTGTCACAGACTCACAACCACCTCTACACAGGATACAAGTTACACACACACACCTGTCATGTCTGGGAGTAGAACCCCTACCTAGCTGATTTACTACACTAGAGCACTATGCAGTTATATTAAGCCCACGGACATTACTGAAGTTCAGCTTCCCCAAAGGTGCATTTCACTTTTAATGACATCAGCAGGACTACCAAAGTAGGGCATTTATAATGTACTGCGAGTGGGTAGCCTATAATGCATTGCTCCACAACAGGCACTGAGACACACACACATCACAACCGCAACTGGCATGGATGGAGATGGAACACTACCACTGTTCTAAATCACACTACAGCAGTACGCAGTTACAGAACACACTTTGGTGATTACTGGGCTATCATTTTCCCAGAGGTGTACTTCTAGATGAATGACATCAGCAGCCTTGGCAAAGTAGAGCATTTGTATTGTATGGAGTGTGAGTAGCCTGAAAAGCATTGCTCTCTACCCAGTCAAATGCACACACACAGACACAAATGCCAAGTCTGGGGTTCAAACACCTACCTAACTAGTTTATCACACTACAGCAGTACGCAGTTACAGGACATGCCATGGCGATTACTGGGCTCTCACATTCCCAGAGGTGTACTTCTAGGTGAGTGACATCAGCAGCCTTACCAAAGTTGAATATATGTATTGTATGGAGTGTGAGTAGCCTATAAAGCATTGTTCTCTACCCAGTCAGACACACAAAGACTCACACACAAACACACATAGTTGCCAGGGCTAGGGTTCAAACACCTAGCTAACTAGTTTATCACACTACAGCATTACACAGTTACAGGATGCCCCACAGTGATTATTGGGCTACCATGTTCCCAGAGGTGTACTTCTAGGTGAATGACATCAGCAGCCTTGGCAAAGTGGAGTATATGTATTGTATGGAGTGTGATTAGCCTAAAAAGGATTGCTCTCTACCCAGTCAGACACACGCATAGACAGACTCACACACACAGTTGCCAGGGTCGGGGTTTGAACACATACCTAACTAGTTTATCACACTACAGCAGTACGCAGTTACAGGATGCGCCACGGCGATTACTTGGCTATCATTTTCCCAGAGGTGTACTTCTAGGTGAGTGACATCAGCAGCCTTACCAAAGTTGAATATATGTATTGCACGGAGTGTGAGCAGCCTAACAAGCATTTCACTCTACACAGTCAGAGGCATACAGGCACACACACAAACACACACTTACACAATTGACAGGTCTGGGGTTAGTACTACTACCTAACTATTCTGTCACTACAGCAGTATGCAGTTATGGGACGCACCATGCATTTTACTGAGCTATAGCTCTCCCAAAGGTGGAATTCACATTGGATGACTTCAGCAGGCTTGTCATACTACTGCTATGGGGAGGGCAGTGTGTGCATGGGCCATACCCCATTCATGTAGGGGTTGACATGCCACATGCGGGCACACATGGGGTCATATGTCACAGGTGCGTGTATACAGCCACTCGATGGCTGATTCCTTGTACAGTCTTGTAGTACACCACATAGTCTGTCATGCTAACAGGTACTGGTGGCTAGTATCCGCAGTGGGTTACATCTGCACCTCATGTGTTGGGTGCCCTTAGGCTGTGTGCCAGTTGGGACAGGCCTGAATGGCTCCTTGTCATGGTCACCCTCTTCCACACATCTAAGCCCATGTGCCTGTGACTTATTATATATTTGTCTGTATTCCTATCCACTGTATGTGCAAGGCAGGAGTGGTGCATACTGACATGTATTCACACTGAGAACTGCAACTTCCAGATATGTCTGGTCCACTGGTGTTTGCAGACATGGCCTTCATGTGTTTAAGTGTGTAAGCATGCCCAGTATGGCCATCTGTGTTGCATGTATGGACCACGTCCAGGTTGTTTGTACTGCGGTGCTGACCTTTTGTTGTACCGACAGGTAGCCTTCTGTGTCTGCAGGGTATCCATCGGTCATTTGCCATTGACTGTTGCTACATTTCTGCATAGTGGGGGGCACCTGACTGTTTCTACTGTTCTACACAGGAGTGGGAGGGGCACACCTGACTGTTACTCTATGTGTGCGTTGTATGGGGGAACGCATCTGACACTTGTACACATTTGCTAGGACTGTACTGGTATGTCAGGTACTCCATTTCAGTCTGTAGTCTTACCTATCCTGCTGGCTAGGGCTTACCAGTGTAGTACAGATCCTAGCTTTGTTTACCTACATATTAGTGTTTGACTTCCTAGCCTTTACAACTTACATCTGACTGCCTGGCCTGCTGCAGTCTGTCTGTGTAGGCCTGGGGGAGGGCTAACCACAAGGCACATTTTGAGGCCATAGTACAGCATTTGTTTGTGTTTGTCTTTACCTGTCCTACTGGCTCAGACTGTTGCTGGGTACATGATCCTTTTTGACTGGTTTGTGTGACTCTTATGGACATCCCTTTCACTCAGGCCATTTTCTGCAGTGGGTTTTGTCACTATGTGTAGTACTGGGCACTATGGTGACTCCAGTATGTGTTACAGATATAATGCTGCCACTATGGGTGTCTACTCTCTGCTGCATTGACATCCGGCTATCCAATTCCCTTGCATGTTCACATCCATACCATAGCTACAGGTAAAAACACATTCTACTCCATTTTACGATTGGTAGGTTGATTGACTTACCTTGAGGGTGTACAAAACTTGAGGATGGTGCTGGAGGGCTGCCTATGTCAGATGCACATAGTACACTCCCTATACATTGTTGGACACAGGTAGTGTCATGTTTGGCATCCCTTTTACTGTCTGTGTGAGTCAGAGAGAGGTGTCATTCCCTGGGGCCCTACTGTGTCAGTGCATATGCTATGCGTTGCCTCTTTGCCAAGACCAGGGCATATTGGGCATGCCCCCTTCTGCCTACTAGAACAGGTTCAGGTTGCTCCTCCTCTGAGTCACTCTGTACTTGTACAAGCCTTGGCATTGGTGAGGGGTTGTGTGGCCCTGCCCCATGCTGTTCCTGCTGCAGCTGTTTCCGCAGGATCATATTGTGCAGCATAGCACATACCATTACTATTTGGGCACATGTAACTGGTGAATACTACAGGGATCCACTGGATGTGTCCAGACACCAGAACCATGACCTGAGCATCCCAAACACATGCTCTATTATATGTCTGGCCTGTGCGTGTGCATCATTATGGCATTGTTGTTCAGGTGTGTGTGCATTTCTGATGGGTGTCATCAGCCACGGCTCCAGTGGGTACCCAGCATTCCTCACTAGATGACCATAGGGGATGTCCACATCGACAAATCTGTGGTACAACTGCATCAGTTGCCATATGTGCGAATCGTCAATGCTTCCAGGGCAGCCAGCACACACATTCAGTATAATGTCCTGGGCATCACATATGACCTGGCAGTTGATGGAGGCCATGCCCCTGCAGTTGATGTAGGCCTTACCCTGCTCACCGAGTGGTGCTTTGATGAGTAAGTGCGTGCAGTGTATAGCACCCATTACCTCATGGTAGTTAGCTATTTGGTGGAAGAGATGCATATTGCAGGTCAGCACCTCACGTGTGTTGAGAAAATATACATGCTCACTGACATGGCATCTAGGAACTGGTGGAATTCTCTGGATGCTGATGCCTGTGAGATGCCCATGTTATCCCCAGTTGTAGTTTAGGAGGTACCTGTGGCTAGTATACCTGGGCCTACACATACCTTGGTGTCCACTGGGATGGGTTCCCCTCAGCCAGTGTAGTGTCAGGTGTGGCCTGCACAGCTCAACGATTTGCTGTAGGAGGTCTCTGTCCACTCTACAGCTTTCCACTATCTCCAGCTCATGTAGCCCCTGGTAGGTTATCCTGGCTCTGTACACTCTAGTCTCTCTCCTTACTGTGGGTTGTTCAGCAGCATTGACATCCTCACCACTGTCAACTTCTTGCACATGTTGTTCTATGTTGCCTGCTGCAGCCCTTCTCATTTTGTAGGTTTGGTTTTAAAATTTCCCTGCTTGTATACACCGGTGGTGTAGAGTGTGGAAAAACCAGGGGGGTAGGTGTTTGCTAGGTTTATAGTGGTGTTCTGGGTTGGGCTGGTCTGCATCCTGTGTGATTAGCTGATTATGATACATTTCACCTGGCAGCTCAGCTAGTTCTTTTTGATTACATTCCTACTGCTGTTTTCCCTTCCCATTGCCTCCCTGTTTAGGCCTGTGGGTGCGTAGTGCAAATGGAGTGCTCAAATGTGTACAGAGCTGCTTTTTCCTGGTTTAACTTCCTTTTTCTTCCTGTACAACCCAGTGCATGGTGCACACACCCACTTGCACTTTGTAAAGAGTGCTAGGCAGGTTTAGACACACCCCTAGCTTAGCTGTGCTACGCTAGGAGCTATCCCGAGCCACAGGTCTCCAATCCACTTACAGTATGCCTGACACCTCCCCAATGATGTCACCTATATCCTAGTCTTGCACCCAGCTATTTATACTCTTACACTGTTGGGACCTGCCTTACAACCTGGGAAAATCTGGAATTCACTAACCCTTCCCTTATTTGCATAGGATTGCCTGCTAATGCATAGTTACATGTCCCACACGGAGCCTCCCCCCTTAGCAACCATTACTCACTGGCCAGGTTGTCTTCTAACTGCCATTGACTTGCATGGCAGAATCCTGATTTTAGTTAGTATGCTTATTTTAGGTTTATTTTATTAATTCCCCCCCCGATCCTGTTTGCGCGTCGCTGCCCTATGCTTAACCGGGCGAGATCAGCAAAAAGAAAATTAAAAGTTGTTTATTGCAATGCCAATGTCCTTCTACTTGGACATTGGAATGCTTCTTCAATGATATGCAGCCTTTGTTTGGAGCTGTCATAGCTCCGTTTTGTAGATTGCAGAACTGTACTCAGTTATTAACCGAGTACATTTCTGCACACTGCACTTATCCTGCACGGATGGCTGCCAGCTTCCTGGATCACATATTACCCTCATTTGCATGCTTTTCACCTGTAAATGAGGGTAATTTGCATACAGGAGCTTGGTCCATGCAGGATTAGCCTAAGAGCTCACGTGCACTTCCCAGGAGCTCGTTCTTGAATCGCACGTCGGCCATATTGCCAAAAATAGCTCTTAAACTAATCCTGCACACTATAAAGGGCTTGGTAAATCAAGGGGAATGTTTGTACTGAGAAGTTTTCTGTATAGTCCTGGAAGTGTTTTATTGTTTTATGACTTCCAGGATCTGCCTTAGATCTGAGGAAAAACCCTTGTCTATGTATTTTTACAGGTAGATGCTAAAAGCTACCAGCTGCCTTCAATGGTTGTTTTAGGAGGGTGGGAACTAGGAATGAGATAACAAGCAATGATGTCATTCTGCAAGTTATCCCAGCAGAAATATTTGAGATATTAATTTGATAAGTCTCTTAGAGAGATAGACAGCAGTCTGTATTCTGTCTTTGATTTGACAACATCAGGTAGAGGATCTGTTCACCACATCTGTCTTGCTTCTCTAATTAAGTGTACTAGGTTATTGTAATTCTCTTAGATATAGTCAGGAATATAGCAAAAATTAGCTTAGATATTTTTCTTTCTTTATTGGAGACTGTCCTGCAATGTTGTTTTAAATATTTCCTGTAATTCTGAACTCTGATTTTAATGTAAATGTATGTTTGATATTGTCTTGTTCTTTTATTATTTATTGTTAAATATATTTAAACCTTTCATTGTGACTGGTCTGTCTAGAGATATTTAAGTTCTGAGAGTACTGGCATATTTATTTGGTGACACTGTGTAGGCTACTCCTAATAGCCTTGATCTTGGTCAAATTACCATTTGAATTGATAGTAACATTACAGAACACTCTCTCTGTCCAACCAGTGTTCTGTGTTCTTTGTTAATGGCCTTTAAGTAGCTGCTAAAGAGCTGGCTGGTAGCAGTACTAACTTCCTTATAGTCTGGGCAGAAGGAGGCATAGCTAGTAAACCTGTGCCAGCCTTTCCTAGGTAGGTGTGTGTGTGTGTGTGTGTGTGTGTGTGTGTGTGTGTGTGTGTGTGTGTGTGTGTGTGTGTGTGTGTGTGTGTGTGTGTGTGTGTGTGTGTGTGTGTGTGTATAAAACAAATCTCCAAGATTGTGTGCGGCAGCTACTTAGGCAAGTACACAGAACACTGGTTGGACAGAGAGAGTGTTGGAGGTCTTGGCTTTGCCACTCAGCTGAGATCTCAACTCTATAGCTGTGCCAGTGGGGAGTCTTACTGGGGATCTGGAGAATGAGGAAGAAATTAGCCCTGGAATGACTGTGGTCTCTGTGTGCTCTTAAGGAAGTTGCACTTGATGCAGAGAGCTGAATCTGGAAATACTGTGTGTGTGTACCTGTCATCCTCCCAATGTACATCCTCCACTGCTACCAGTGGTGAGGATTGAGGCTCCTTGATTACTGGGCCAGTGGTGGGGTGTCACAACTAGTATAGGTTGAGTCCATCCAGAGTATAATAGCATTAAAACTTGCAGCAATAGAATAACATTCTGTATCTGGTAAGCAAATGCCACCATATTCCCATAATATTATATGATTTCCATAAGCAATTCTTGACTTTTTAGGATATCATAAGAATGACTTTAACATTTTTTTCCATTTTCTTTAAAAGTGTTTTGTCAGGTATTAAAGCTATTGAATGCAAATTATCTATCCATCTATATATAACGTTGAGTTATATAATCATTTTAATAAGCACTAATCTAGCCTCAAAAGTAAGAAAACACTCATTCCATTTTTTAACAGGAAGTAACACTTCTTCAATTACTTTTTCAAAAATCTGTCCACTTATACATAACTTTGGGTTATATAATCATTTTAATAAGCACTAACCTATCCTCAAAAGTAAGAAAACAATCATTCCATTTTTAACAGGAAGTAACACTTATACAATTACTTTCTCCACAAATATTATTAATAATCATACTCACATCTGGATAGATTTTATTCGTAAATATTTTAATTATTTTTCTTCCCAATTATATTTATATTTATTGTTAAAATTACTATTTAGTAATTGATTTAACACTAAAGTTTCCATTTTGTTGCTATTAAATCTCAGCAGTGATACTTCTTGAAACTTTTCAATTTCCTCATCTATTTCTTTGAATAATTTAAATTTCCTACAGATAGTAAAATATCATCTGCAAAAAGGTGTTTTTTTTTTATTGACAATCTCTATTAATTGAGAATCTGTCAATTTTTCCATCGCTTCTTATACTATTAGTAAAGGGCTCAATAACTAATGCAAATAATAAAGGGCACAAGGGGCACCCTTGTTTTGTGTCTATGTTTAAAGTAAATCCTTCAGAAAGATGGGAAATAGGAAATTCACTCCAGGGATCACTTCTGTGGCTCTGCTCAACAGGGGCACAGGAAAATAATTTTCTTGGGTGGCGAAAGCCTGGGTACATTTTTGGCTAGGCTTATATAGGCCCTAGGGCTAATAGCCTAGTACCTACCTATGAACCTATAAATGTAAGATCCAATTTTAACATATGCTTCAGAGTCTCTATACAGGCTTTTTTAATATTGCAATAAACTGCTCTGGAACTGCAAATGCTTCTAAAGATTTAAACAAGTAATTCCAATTTACAGAATCAAAAGTTCTCTTGATATCTAAGCTAATTAGGGAGAATTTCTTGTCCACTCCATTTGCTAAATATAAGATAACTACTACCATTTTTATATTATCATAAGTTAATATATTGTATATGAATGATATTTGATCTATATTAATTTATCTACTATGTCTCTTAATCTTGTGGCATAAGATGGATGTAAATATTTTTAAGTCTACATTTAATAATGAAATAGGTCTATATGAGGAGATTAGCTTATTATCATTTCCTTGCATAAAATAAGTGAGATTATAGAAAGTTTCCTTGAGGGAGGAATTATTTTGTCAACCTGAATTATTCTGAAAATGTCACTAGAAACAGACTATATAAGTGCATACTTAAACCATCTCTCCCTGGAGCTTTACCATAGTTACCTTTTTAACGCTTTGTTAACTTTCATCAGAGTAATAGGCTTATTCAGCTTATTCAGCTGAGATATTTGTGGGTTATTTGTTTAAAAGTAAAATTTTTCTTTAAATCATTGTAACTTTTATAATCTTCAAGATTATATTTTTATCTTTATTAAGATCCTCATGAAGTTTTTTAAATATTAAGCATGTCCTCTATATCTGAAGTAAACTTTTTAGTGTGAGAATTTTGGATATTATTGATTTGTGGGTTTTTGCTTAATATAGTACTTCTATTGGCTAATCTATGTCAATTTTTTGAAGACATCACATAACTATGCAATTTTATTTTTTCTAAAGCTATCTGTACTGTAAGTGTTAAAACTGTTTGATATTTTGTCATTAATTTATTAATGACTTCAATATTATCTAATTTATTTGTTTCTTGTTCAAACCTCACTTTGTGTTTTTTATCTTGTATTTCTACAAACTCTATAATCCATTCTTTCATCTTATTACTAACCCATCTTCCCATTCTGTATTTAATATGCATTTTAAGGAGTCTCATAACATTACTTTACTAACCCGACTATTATTATTCAAAGATAAAAAAAATCCTTGATTTGCTCCTTAAGGTAACTCTTAAACTTTTTTAAATTTTATCATATGCATTGGGATTCTATAAATAATCTGAAATGTCCTTTTATCCAATTAACAACAATTTCTATGGGCACTTTCCCTTGCTAACAGATTTAGCTGTCTGTTATAAAGGTATAATACTATGTGCACAATTTGCAACGGTACTGCATTTATAGCAGTTGTTATTTATATTCATTAATTACACTTCAGTAGATATTAACAGATCATAGAGCAAGAACTGCCATGACACATTTCTCTCTCTATACTTCTATACTTATGTATCAATATATTTTTATCACTACCAGGCAGCCATGAATATATATATATATATATATATATATATATATATATATATATATATATATATTATATTTTTTTTTGGCTTAACTCTCTCCTCCACCAGCAACTGAAAGGTGCACTCACAGATATGGCAAATTACTTTATATTTCCTGGAAGCATACACATTCCTGCACATGCCATATGAAAGCTACTACACATTTTCAGCTTGGTGACCACAAGCACACATCCCCCAACTACATACTGCATACCATGCATTTCCCATTCCAGTACTTACCAGCAATGCATCAGTCAAGACCACCTATTCCACATGCAGGATGGCCATGTAGGTACTGGTTTTACTCTCTCCATCCCTTATCAAATCCTCTGCTGCCCAGGTCACTAGTCAATCATGGATCATTTGGTATGAAGTAAGGGGTTCATTCCTGCATGCCATAGATCCAGCTAATATTTGTACATCTGCATCATAACCTTGGAGGAAGATATCCTAGTTTTATTGAAACCTTCATATCACCATCATTTACTAAGACCAACTAGATCAGACAATAATGCATTTGTCAGTTTAATGTATCTTTTCTACTGACATTGTAACATTGCTTTCCTCTTTTTTTACCTCATCAGACATCACCTTCACACAGATCCTAGTGCAGTATTTCATTCAGTGGAAGAAACAAACAAACTATGTGTAACATCTCTTTCAAATACAGAACATAATCGATAGGATCAGCAGATTAATCTGCCATAATGATTGCCTTAAATTCTGAGTAACATAGTATAGAATGCATCATACTCTGTGTCTAAATCTAAATGCTATTTGTAAGTACTGCTATGCAGAGAGATTTGATGTGATCCAATACCATTTTTGTTTCTGGTTTTAGCAGTGTATTGTATAGCAGACAAGCAGTCCTTACAAATTGTTCAACCACTCAAAACAGAACTTGTCTAATTAAGACACGTCAGAAATGGCTTTCACTATTCAGCCAATTATCACAGTTCTTCGAATGTTGTAGTCCATATTGAAAATGGATACAGTTCCAGAAATTGCATTCTAGAATCACTCTTTAGTCTATGATACTGGTGTTTAGAAAGGAGAGACATTGTAGTGTAGTTACATATACAGAGTCAAGTATAGCAATAACCCATGGCTGGGTGTGGGTAATGCTGGATTTACCCATGGTTGGCTTTGCACTCGTGACAAAAGCATACCAACTGTGGGTAAATTCAGCATTATCCACACTCAGCTGCATATTATTGCTACTATAAAATGACATTATTTAAGAAAAAAGTTACTTACTTTTCTTAAATACAGTCCTTGTATAAGGGCAGTTTGCTGCTGTTCCGCATTTTTCAATGGTATCCTGGAGCTTTCTTGAGGTACTGCTCATGAGTATGGGACTTTCATTCCAACACTTATGCACTACATCAGTGCTGTGTAAAGGAAGCAATGGAGAAAGGAAGATCTCCTCTGCTTTTTTTTTAAATAAAAAGAAACCTGGAGACTTTCGTCATACATTTTCAAATCCAGACACTTGACAGCTACCAGAGAGACAGCACAGGGTAACTACATGGAAAATCAGGTATGTTTATTTAGTTTTGCATAACATACCTGATATTCCCTTTATTTTGTCTGCCCTGTCTCCCTCGTAGCTGTCAAGTGTCCATATTTGAAAATGTATTTTTTTTAAGTGAAGAAAACAGATCATCCCAGTGATTTGTTAGAAAACCACACATTTTATGGGAAACAGAATAAAGATATGAGCCAAAAATCTGGACAGTTAGGAGATATCATTAATAAAAAGTTGAAGAATCAATTACTGTGCTAAAGAAAAAAAGTGCTCCATCTGCTGATTAGGACTGTGATTTTTGAAGACTTAACTGTCAGATAATAAAAGGGATATCTACAATAGAAGAAGAACAAACCCATTTTTCTATTTTAGAAGTGTACTCATCTTACAATCTACTTCTGGGCATTCTGGTTTGGTATGATGTCAGCCACTTCTCGTAGATTCCCATTCATTTTATGAAAATACTTAGAGATGCACAATGTGTTGTTGCAGTTCATCTTATCTCTCAGCATCTCTACAACAGAAACTGTGCTTTTCTTGAGGTTTCAGTATGTTTTTTACCTAAATACAAATTGACAATCCATTGCTGAGTGATGGGAACCCACACTACAGTGCATTCCAACCAAATACTGACATACAAGAAGGACAAGATGAAATTGTTGATGTCCAAACACCAGAAAACAGAGCTGAACAGTAAGTTATTTCCCCCTTGTAAGAGTCATAGTTTACGTAAACAGTATCCAAATTACCCACACTTCTGTGTAAGAACTGTATACTTTTTTATTATAATACATTTGCTACAGTCACATAATGTTGCCTTTGTGTTTACCATGAGGCAATGTTTTGTGACAATGTTGATGACAAGACTTAAGAAAGCAAGGCACCATTAATTAGAAGAAATATGTAATTTATTATAAATTATTATTTTTTGCAACATATAGACCTGTTAAACATAAATAAGCTTTTAGGTCTGTTTGATTAGGGAGTGGACTTATGTGCCACACAGTATTCAAGTGGATAATAAGGGAATAGGGGAGACTGGACTTCTTTCTTTTGGTATATGCTTGATTTACAATGCACACACTTCTTGGGCTGACCAATCAGCGTGCTCATTTCTGAATGTTAATGGCCACTCATTGTATAATTATAATCATTTCTTTTAATGGTCCATCCAACCATCAGCTCCCATTGTCTACTTTTCTCACCTCTTCCTGATGAAGAGAGAGTTGTCTCTGGGCCACTCACTCCAGCAGGACTAGAATAAATCATGAAGCCACCACCCAGGCATCCAGTGAGGCTGTTTCTTTGTATGATCTACATGTTATCCACCCCTATGCAGGCTTAGAGCATCCAAGGTGAAGGCACACAATTAGCTTCACATCTTTAACTGAGTTTCACTTGATGTCCTGCCCCCACCTTACATACGGGACTCTCACATGACACTGGTCTCCAGCATTGTTTCAGCCATAAAGGCATGCCCGAGCAGATATCTCATTCCAGGCCCTCCCCCAGAGATGGATTAACTGACTCAAGCTTCTCAGTCCCTCTACCCTGTCCAGCTCCTCCAGAACCTGAGCCATTAATTAGGTTATCTGGATCACACTCAGAGCTCCATCCCTCTAAGCCACAGAGTGGCAAGGGTGTATATAGAGTCAAATTAATGATTCCCTTTTGGATGGCTAAATTATCTTGAGGAAAATGGCTGGATTCCATCAAATTCTAAAATGTGGGAAATATTTAGTGATTTGCCAAAATGTAGCTAGCATTCATTTCCTTTAGTGCCTGTCATTAAATTGTGTAAATGAAGTGTGTTCAGGAAATAAACACATCTAATGCTGACATTAATGAAGGTAGATCTAATGTCCTCCAGCCTTAGGACTTTTTGGCTATGTGTCCACATTTCTTGATACACCTAGACACAGTTAAGTAAGCATTTGATCTTTGTTCGACTTTCCAAAAATGCTTTGTTCTTCAGAATAAGGCATTGTGCAAAATTGTGATACATCTTCAAAACTATCATCTTCTACAACAACATTTATACTGCAAGTAAGATAATGTAAACTTTTAAACACAGAAAAAGGTAAGTGCCTTTTGATAAGCATAGAAACTCACTTCTGGCCTCACATTATTAGCACTACTGACTGTGCGGACAAAGCAATGATTTGAAAAGGAATGATGCTAAAATGTTTAAACAGGGTGAGCTTTGTGGATGTGTATTATGTACTAATGGTGATAAACATAATTATTAAAAGCAACAAAAGATGCATTGTGCATTATTCCATATCTTGAAGTTGGCTATCCAGTCTGC
The DNA here is from genome assembly GCF_019279795.1 of Protopterus annectens. Classification (NCBI taxonomy): domain Eukaryota; kingdom Metazoa; phylum Chordata; order Ceratodontiformes; family Protopteridae; genus Protopterus; species Protopterus annectens. The sequence goes on along the minus strand of NC_056748.1, from coordinate 973,376,485 downwards.
TGTTGTACATTCTCTCTTGTTTCTGTTTAAAGACTGTTGATTTAATGTGCATACACATTTCAAACACTGATGGCAGAAAATTACATTCTAATTTTTGCAGGCCATTTTTATAAGCCTATTTAAATACTGCAGCTCACTAAATTGTTTTGCGATTCCAGTGAACATATGGCTTTATATACATCTGAATAAAGAATCTGGCAATGGAAGGGTAAGAATATAGTTATACTCACAAATAAGTATATGCCATTTTGGTTGCAGAGTAAGATATTTACTGTCATAAAATAGAAACATATATGCCTGTAGAAAGCAATGTAGGCTTATTACCTTTGCTAGGAGCCTTTTAACAGTACCGCACACAGTGAAATGCACTCATTCTTGAAGTTAACAGTTCAAATCATGCACACAAATGTTACCATTAAGATTAAAAAATGGAACAATAAATAACAGCAAGGAAGTAACTTCTTCTTGCTGGACAAGCTGAAAGTTTATATTTCCACCTCAGTAGCAGCTGTATTATGTAAAACTTGGTTTCTTATCTTTCCTTTCACTTTTCACTCCTCTGATGTGGCAAAAAACAGCAGGAATAATCTTTGTCATCAATAGGGGCACTTTCACTTTTATTTTATCAGCCTAATGTCATTGGGAGAACAAATAACTTTATGGTTCTTCATAGCACCAAAACTAGGTAGCCAAAATAAACAAATAATGGCAATGAATGATAAGGATTCTATGCAAGACATACGATCCCTATGAAGTTAACATTTTCCCCAGTTACTCAGGACAGAGCACTTAGTTACTATATAATATAATCCATAACCATCACCAATTGCAGATTAGAGATATGAAAAAAGGAAAGTGACAAGAAAGAATGCTTAAATAACAGCAACCCCTAGTACGCTGAGACTGAATGTGACCGACTGTGTGTGCACCAGGCAATTAAATTAAATACTGTCTGCTACACAGCAAGAACAGGGTCAGTAATTCTTGATCTCTGACACATGGGAAGAACAGACATATGTAGAGGATGGGCTTTATCTGCATTGCTTATCAGTTTCACAGCCAGATAAATGAAATGTTGGTTTGTGTTCCGTCGCAAGCCAGTTCACAGAATGGTTAGCATGAAAGAGCAAGCAGTTATGTCTGATGATTATCTGCATTTCTTAATTTGGAAATCTGCCAACTGTGTACATTACGATTAATGATGTCTACATAATCCATCTTCTGCAGCCATTTCTTGGAAATGATGCTGAACAGGCTTGTGACTTACCTGGTTTGTGACTGCACAGACATAGCACTTTTACATGATGTTTCTGTCAGGGTATATGTTACTATTTATGCTTGATGAGTTTTATTTCCTCTTCATTAGTATTGAGTAGCTTTGGTTACCAACAAATAAAATATAAAATAGCTCTGATATTTAAAATGCCTTGAAATAATGTAGTTAGAAATTAAAAAAACAAAAAGTTTCCATTGCCTTTCTCCTGTTTCATTGTGAAGAAAAAAAATCAACAAAATGTTGTACATGCAGTTTACTACAAATAAATTTCATTTCAGAAACGCCAAATATGCATCTCATAATGCAGAAATGCATGTTCTATGTCTCAATGTATAGCAGAGAGGCCCTGTATAAGGTGGTTGGGAGGATGGCCTAATGGTTAAGGTGTTTGCCTTGCAAACACAAGATACAGGGTTTGAATCTCACTGGGGATAATTGGCTAGGCTTAAAATGGCTTGCAAGGGCAGTTAGCCTAGTACTAATCTATAAATCTGTCAAGTTTTATGCTCTTGTACACAAAGACACAGACAACTAAAGAAAGCATTGTTTATGATTTTACTATTCTGGAATATTTTCTGAGGTTCTCATACAGATTGAAATTAATGAATAAATTAATGTAATGCAAGTTAACCATTTCTGAGATGCAGTTATTTGTAAGCCCATGTGAACTTACGTTCTGTAGGTTTTGGACTGCTGGTAGAGTCAGTCATAATAAATGTGACTAAGAAGAAGATCCAGACAAAAAATTTTCAAAAAAAAAATATATCATTCAGTAAGAGCTGAATCAAAGAATAAGAGAACCTAAGTTACAACAGTGATACACAAACCCACTCCTATGACCAGACCTGGGGTAGGATTCATAGGGAAGTGCCAAATGGATAAGCAACCCTGATCCATATGCCAAGCACTGTTAATTGAATTTTTTACCCACACTGCAAAGCATGTTGGGAGAATAAAGTGCAATATCACTCATGGCAGACAATAATGAGACTATGATAGCATATACCTTGGTAATGGAAACTGGTGTTTTGGAAAACAGAATATCTCCTCAGTGCTGGATAAAGACCAAAGGCTTGTTTGGGATGTAGATAAATGCTGCATAGATAGGACTAATCTTTCCACGATACCCATCACTGGTTTTAAAACAAACTTTTGAAATGAGGGTAGCCTGTTAAGAAGACAGGCTCTAGGTGAGTGTGGGATGCATATAAGCCTCTAGCTTGGTGCAGTTCAAGTTGGAGTTTCTGCCAGTAGGTGAGGATTGGGCCATCCTGTGACTGTGAGTTGCAAATTTAAAATATCTGTCTGTTCTCTATGTATATGCACCTAACAGTTGAAATATTTGTGGAGACTGTGGGATGGGTACCTGATGGTGTATCATCTACCAGCTTTATAGTTCTTCTTAATAAACACCATGTGCAAGCGTACATTTGTTCATTAGTATATATGGTACCAGAACACATTGGGTCAAGAAGTAATGACTGTGTCTTTACTATTGTATCATTAGATCTGGGAAAGTGTATCTTCTATGAATTCAGATCAATAGATGCCCTAAGGGCGGCCATGGTGGTGCAGCCATTAGTGTTGTCACCTCACAGCAAGAGGTTCTTTGGTTCAATTCTCAGCTGGGGTGCCTTCTGTGTGGAGTCTACATGTCCTCCCTGTGGTCGTGTGGGTTTCCTCCAGGTGCTCTGGTTTCCTCCCACATCCCAAAGACATGCAGTAGGTGGATTGGGCACTCTAAATTGGCCCTATTTGTGAGTGTGTGCCTTCTGTGGAAGGTTGGGCACTGGGCTGGCAACTCAACACTGTAAAACTCCACTGCCAATCATGAGCAGACAGATGATCCACTGTGGTGACCCCTAACCGGGAAAATCCAAAAGAAGAAGATGTGCTAAGCTGTCTTTTTTTCAACACTTGGTGAAGAGTTGGATTAAATTGCACATGTAGTAACAGAGACCTACAAATGCCTAGCAGATGCTTCTTGTAAGATAATATCAACTCCCACATCTGCAAGAGCTTCTCCTATATACCACATAAATAGCAAGGAAATTTGTAGACATAGATTTTGAATGAACCTGAGTAGTAGAAGCAACATAGAGGTATAAAGCCTTGACTATGCCCCAGCTGACCTTAGTTTGAATAGTAGCGCGGGTGCTTATTGGAGTTGTCATGGGGTAAAAGAGGAGTGGCATGGCTTTGTCAGGTCACCCTTCTTGGAGGACAGACTGAAGCACATGTCTGGGCATAAGTTCCAGTGGGAATGGTGGCTTCTTGTTGGCAGGGCAGTCTTGGACTATGTCACTCACTGAGTTGAGAAACATACCTCTGCTGGTGCAAATTACATGCTGAACTCTGGACTGGTCATGTGTATGCAGATGTGTTTAAAGTTTTAAAGCCATAAAACTCCTTGGCCTAGGATGAGTGTCAGTTCTGCTTTCTACTTTCCAGTGCTTGGCTCTAACCTGTTGGAAGAACAAAGAAACAAATGCACTATATATGGTAGCAGACAGACTGGATCTTGATGGCCACTCAGTTGAATATTTTACCTATTTCTGTTACATATGTTGTAAATTCCACCACTTCTGCTTTTTACATCATTGTTAACTACACCGTATATTGTCTTATTATCTCACTTTAACATGTATGAGCCATCTACCACTGTTTATATTACTGTGTTTATTTTGTGATTTGTTTGTTTTTATATTGTACTGTTTTATATTGTAATTTGCTTAGTTATGGAGCTTTTTTCCCCAGGCCTCCACTGAAAATGTGTTCTTCTGGCCCAGTGGACTTCCCTGGTTATCAAACTGAAATAAATAAATAAATAATAAATAAATCACCCCTCCCAAAAGATGTGATGAAGTGGCCAGTAAGTGGTTGGTGTTTCTTATGGTGGCATTCAATGTTTTGTGTGGTTTTTTAGGCATAACTGATATGTGCTGACTAGCCATCAAGGTAACAGCTGAATAAGTCACTGAAGTGAAGGCCTGGGTATGAGAGGACTTAGTGATCCCATGAAAAACAGCCTTTGGATTTCCTCAAAGAGGTTGAGGTAAATCATTTGTGTACTCAGTTTAAGAAGTGGACCATTACTCATACCTTCATCCTAACAGAACTGGTAGTTCAAAGAACCAAAAAACTAGGCCAGACCAAAGAAGGATGGACCAAAACCATTACAGTCACAGGCACAAACATAACACATGGCCAGTCAAGCTGTTTCACTTTTTAAGGCTCCAGCCAATGAAGGATATTCTGCTGTATGGGGACATAGACAGAATGGACTTCAAAGAAGATTTATCAGGGACTTTGGAGTATCGCAGGTAAAGTGACATATGGTACATTGACAATAATGGCACTAGAAGATTCTGTCCCTTTCTGTCAAGGGACATGTATCCAAATGCCTTTTCACTGAGTTTCTTTCATCAGATGTTCCAGTTGCTGGCACCCACTTCATGAAAAAATGTCATGACTAAGGGGGAACAGATTTCTGTATATAGTGAAAATAAACTACTCCCATTTCTCTGTGATAGTTTGAAGTTGATATATGTAAGCAGAAGTGGATGCAGGAATGGCATCCTCCCATGGAGAGGGTAACCACTCTGAAAAAATGCTTCATTCTATATAATTTTACTAACTCCTGATGATTTGCAATTAATGAATATATGGGTTGTGTCAGTTTATTACCTTGCCTGAAACTTGGTCCTGTTGATGGGCTAAACAAAATGAACTGGAACTTGTTTGTCACTGAAATAACAGCCCAGATCTGAAGAGGGTTATCATCAAGAGGCAGAGGGAGGAGAAGTGAGCATCCATGGACCCCACTCAGATGTAGGCTGGAGTTACAGACAGCAAATGTTGCTCCCACATCACACTCACAGATGTCAGCATACTCAGATAATGCAAGCAACTAGAAGTAAAGTGGCAGAAACAAATAGAAGGCAACAGTCATAGTGGCAACAAGAGTCACAGTAAAACTTGAAACTGACCATGTTAGAGGAAATAAACAAAGTACTTTGTTTGTGAATCACCTAAAAGTATTGGATCCAATAGTGTTTGAGGCAATGTTATCTGGCAAAAGAGACCCCGATAAATTAGAAAGTGACGGGACAAGGAACTTTTCAAAAGAAAATGGTGAGGTAAGTTCTAGATAGTCAGAACCAAAGAAAAGGATTTGGGTGACTGTACTACATTTATGACTGTCTTTCCTCTTGCTTGGCTCTGTGTTAAGTTAAGTTTGTTGTAGTTATAGACAGTGACTGACATCTAGGCTTAGCTTCAGGAGCAAGTCTGTGGGGGAGACATATGTTGGCAATGCCTTGGGATACATATTTGGGGATGTTTTAAAAGCTAACTTAATTTCTTCAGACTTTCACTGTGGCTATTTTATTATTCAACACTGCTTGAGATCTTTCTGTCCTGCTTAATATTGGAGATAGTTTGCTGGTCTGTTGACAAAGAGTGATAAAGCTCTGTCTGTGCCCTAGATAACTCATGTTCCATTAGCTGGAGAGACCAATATCCACATAGCTCATAGATACTGGAGGGATGCAGGGGAGCTTACCCATCCTGGGATAGGGAGGATGACAAAACTCACTGCAAAAGCAGCATTAAGATGCCAGTGATCTTCATGTTGCAAACAGTATACCAATTGGCCAGGAATGTGTACATTTGAAGAAGAAGGAAAAAATGCACCTCCTGAAGTTAGGCACTGCAGAGCTCGCAAGGCTTCTGTGGGTTGGGAGTTAGAGCACACTCCCCAGAAGCAGTATGACACTGCTCTAGCTTCCCCAATCTCATCACTGGCCCAGATGTGGATAAGATTAAGTCCTGAGGTAGCTAAGGTGGTTCCAGTACAGATAGAAGATGAAGACAGGAGTTGGTGGTAGCCAAAAGTCACCTGCAGGGAGATAGGAGAGCAAAAAAAAAATGATTAGAAAGTACATTTTCTGTTGGTGCCCTGACATCAGACCATCCTTGAGCACCTTTTCTCACCTTCTGATTAAACATCACATTAATTCCCTGTGAGATGAGTTGGCCCATTATCATCCATAATTCTCATAAGTCAAGGGAGAGTCTATTAGTCCATTCATTCCCCAGTAAGGTGCGAGTCAGTCAAGATGGTGGGCCATTATTCTGGTGTGGTCATTCCCTACCTAGCATCTCCTCACATCCTGCGGTCATGATTCCCACTATTACTTACATTTATTGCATCCACTGTTACTTGCCAATGGAGTTCATGCATACTACCACAAATGTGGATCACCAGTAATGTGGACAGGTGCATGGTGCAGGTATGGCCATCCAGACCAACAAGAGAACTGACTGTTTTCCCACCATTTGTAGAGGCATGCAGTTCCTACCAGGTCTATATTAGAAAGACAAAATGTCAGAATAGCGAACATGTTTAAATCGACGCAAAATGATCGAACCTGCTAAACCTTGAATGGCCCAACAGCGATTTTTTACCCAGGGAAAAAAATCGCTGGGCCATTGTAGGGGCTTTGCCATTTCCTCCACTGTAGTTTGATCTTGGAATTGGTATATTTAAATAGGGGGGCTGTGTGGGGAAAACTCCCCTCATCAGGGGGGTGTCAGGGTGAAGACCCCCCTCTTTATTTTGTGTTTAGATTTTTTTTTTTTTTTGTGCTGGCTCAGTGTTTTTTTCCCAGGGAAAAAAAACGCTGTTGTGGCCATTCGAGGTTTAGCAGGTTCAATCATTTTGGATCACTTTAAGCGCGTTCGCTGTTCTGATGTTTCATCTTTCTAATATAGACCCATTCCTACCATCTCCAGCCAGCTCATGTAGTGAGATCTGATCTAAATGAACCAGAGTCAACTGGGAAAAAGTCCAGGCTTTAGCTAACTTTGACAACAGAGCTGACAGTGTTTCATATCCTTTGCTTTTCCTTTCTTTAATTACATACCACAAAGTGCAGATGAACAAAACTGATGCAGGTCATTCATAAAACTGTGGCTTTATATTCTATACAAAAAGCAACTAACCTACAGCTAAAACATTGACATTGTCAAGGTTCTGATTCCTCAAAAGCCAGCATTAGCAAAAACTAATGTTACCTTCCAGTGTACAGGTTTTGGGACATATTTAAAGATAGGAAGATGATTAATTAGAAAGGGGAACATTGCTAAAATTAGTTATTAAAATGGGAATTGTTGACTTCAAAATAAGAAGCCAATAAAAGTAATAAGAAAAATACAAGACAAAGAATATGCTTTTCAGGGGCAATTAGGTGATGAAGACATCCTAGTTTAGATGACGTTATGGCACAGAATGAGGTAAAAGAGGCCTGAGCTAAGCAGAGTTAACAAGTCAATTTAGCATTATCTCTCAGAAGAATATTACATTATAAAGGTGTTAGCAATAGGGTAAGGATTTATTTAATAGATACAAGACTGAAGACAAGATTTTGGGTGTTGTGTCACAAGCTAAATCAGTTATTCTTTTAAAAGAAAAAAACAGGATAATAATGGAACAAGGGCTGCTTAGGTATGAGCTGTTGGTAAATTCTAATACAAAAGTGAAGACCAAGGTACCTTTAGTTATAGAAGGTGCTTCTCAATATTACTCAATGAGGCCAAGTAGAATTTATTAGAGTGGGATGCATTGTTGACAGCTGGTGGTTTTTGTAGTCATTCAATAAAAAATGAAAATGTTAATACCTTCTAGGGTGGGAGTTTTCCTTTTGACACAAATGTGATTCTGTGAGGTGGGATTTTCTTTATGTAATGATGCAAGAAATGGAGTGAGGTAAGAAATTTAAGGGATAAGGCATCACACATTATTATTAATGAGGTTCTAATCTATGTGGGCTTATCAGCCTCAATTTCTATTGAAAGAGAAGGAGGAAGAAGACAGGCATGCCTTTTCTCCACAGTATTATTTTTCATGGAGGGAGAAGTCCAGACTATTTAGCATGGGGCCAAAAGTCCCAGATGTCATGGAGTAAAAAGGGTTTGGATGGGCAACACTCATCACATTTGCATAGAACTGTGTGATTATTGTAGAACAGTTTTATACAGTGATTTCAGGAATTTTAAATCCCTTTAGAAAAGTTATAACCTCCATTGATGAGCTGAGATTGGCGTATAATTTAAAGAATATGGTATATATCCCCCCAGGTGGAAATACATTAGTACTGAGAACATTTGTAAGTTGTGCAAAATCACATGGACGATAAATTAAATACATTGGAGAGTAAAGTTAAGTAGGTAATTTGTAAATGGAATGCCAGTATGGAGATTCTTATGAAACAGACCAATACAGTTAACATAAATATAGTCAATATAATGATCAGTTCCTGAGATTACCTACTACATTAGACTTTAACCATGTGATCCATATAAAGACATTTCCATAAAGCATTTCAGAAAGTGTTTGTAAAATTTTTCTGAAGTGACACTATGCAAACACAATAGAAGGACATATTTTCAATTATTATGACACTAGGAAGGCAAAGGGCAACATACTTAAGGGACTAATCTCTTTCTTCATAGGAAGGCAAAGGGCAACATACTTAAGGGACTAATCTCTTTCTTCATTTTACTCCAGTGTTAAGTACTGATGAAAATGAATGCCAAGAATGGGGTGCATTGGACAAGAATAACAGACTCTTTTGGATGCAATGGAAAATTGTGGCTTATTTACACTTTTCCAATAAGATCTTTGAGGAACTATGAACATATATATGATGAAACAGGAGCATCATTTTATGAGAATATTGTTTTGATGTTCTTATTGTAGCATTTGTTATTGTCTGATATGTACTTCACAGATAAAGATTCTAGTTGTCTACTGATGTACTATGTTCTTCATCTGTAAATATGTTGTAAGTAATTGCTATGTAAATTGTTAGTCACTATGTAATCCAATGTAACTACTGTCTGTTTATTTTAACTGTGGAGCTTTTCTCCCCAAGCCTCCGCTGAAAATGAAACTACGTCCAGTCGGACACTCCCGGTCAACAAATATAAATAAATAAAGAAAGAAAGAAAATGATGTGAAATACAAGATCTCTGAGAAAAACAATGGATAGGGTGGGTGGCAAGCATCCCAACATGGCAGTCTAATTTCTTTTCAGCTCTGATTGCCTTATTTGTTAATTCAGTTCACAGCAACATTTTGAGTATTAATTTACCTATAAAAGGGATGGAGCTAGTTGTCATATACCCAGACTATCCACCCATGCATTTGCCGAGCTTTCAGAAAAGCAGATGTTAGCCAAATTGATGGAGATCTTGTAAGTTGTCTCTTTGGAGACACAATGGCTGCAGACATGCAAGTAACAAGACAGAATCACCTTGTTGCAGCAAGATTTTAAATCAATCAATTTCTCTCTGCAAGAAGAGAACCAGGTTCTAGATCAGCAATGTATAGTAACTGACTATCTGTAGAAGCAAGTTACAGATCTTAAATTTAAATTCGATGAGTTTGACAACCATAAGAGAAGGGGAAACCATCATCTCCAGGGTATTCCTGAATACATTTCAGACTCTAAATTGCCATCATTCTTTCATAATAACATTTTCTCTGCACTAAATATCCCAATGAACATGGATTGGGAAGCCAACCGTCTTAGCAAGAAACAAGAAAATGCTAAGTGGCCATGATAAGTAATCATAAAGTTATATTTGTTCAGTTTTAAGGAGTGGCTGTTAAATTATATTTACCTAGTATATGGTGCCAAAGTTGAAGGATGCCTTATTTAAGCTTTTCATGTCAACTTTCAGGTGTTGTACCTAAGGCAGGCTAATTTTATGGGGACAAGGCTTACTTTGAAATGGATGGCCTATATGTCATTGCTAAAATATCAATCAGAGAAGGTAGTGGTTGCTAGAACCCAGAGGAAGTCTTTCAGTACAACAGACAATGCAGACTGCTTTGTTCAGCAGCTTCAGTCTTCATCCACAATAGCAATGTCTGCTCTTCACAGTAGTTTTAGAGTGGCAGATAGGAATTAGTCCAGCTTGACAATTTTACTTGAACCCTAACAATGCTAATGAATGGATTGGTCTGGTAATAGCAGAAGAGGAAGGGAAAAGCCAGAGCTTGTTTCTAAGAGAGGAAGAAAGGAAATAGTACAAGCTTGTTTGCTTCCTGAGTATCTTCCATCTCCAGGGGAAACTAATCATATTTAAGTTTTGCTTGCCGAAAGTCAAGAAGTGGATTGGTGACAGGTTAGCCTTATCAATATATTTCTTCACCAACAGCTCCAGCACAAGAGTCTCATCAATCCATTTTATTGAGCTAATATAATACTTCCTCTGCTTATTTGGCATGATGTGAAAAAGACAGAAATGACCATCATGCTGGGAGAGGCCATGTAAATAGCTTAGAGTTTTGCTGTGCCTCAGCGTTAATGTAGGATTGGGTGGCTGAACAACGCAGAAAACCTACACACTAAATAGTACCTCTTGTGCAGTTCATGGCATGTTTTCTTGTACATAGCTTTCTTTCTTTTCACCAAATGTTATCTTGCAGTGTGGAACAAACAATAATGTATAATGGTCTGGGCTAATGACTAGTCATTGTTTACCACAAATTGCTAGATGGATGCAGACTGGACATATTGTTTTAAAACATAGTTCAGTCCTGTTTTGGTTATACATCGAATACGTATTGTAAATTTTCTGTTTTTGCTTTTATATAAACATATATTTGGTAGCCTGTTTCTTTTCCTTGAACTGACATCTTGTGACATATGGTTCTGTTTTTAGCCATTTATACAATACCATTATAGTTGTTTATAATGAGAAGAGGGAATTTCAAACTAGATTCCATTTGAATGCTGTGATACTACCTGTTGTGATAGGTATTTTGGGGGTTTGTTTTAATAGTTGGTAGTGGGCGTTTCCCTATATTTTGTTCATGATAATAATTGGCAGAGGAGCTTCCTATCTATGCCGGTAGCCTCTTTATCTCTTGTTGCCACCTTGGCTCTGAGAGCTGTGCATAGATCCAGGATGGATCCAAGAGTCTTCCTTAACAGAGGAGGGAGTGAATTGTGGTGGGAACTGAGAGGGAGGGGAGGGATTTAAATGATACAACCTGGAATGTATGGCAGTATGTCCAACAATTAAGAGAGAAAAAACTATAAGTTAAAACAAATTTATGTGAAACATAGTTACGTTACAACATCTCAAAAGGATGAAAGCTCTTAAACTGGGAGGTAAGGATTGGGTTACTGTGAGGAGTGGTGCAGTGAAAGTAAGAGGTAAAGAAGGGTCAGATTATTGATAAGAAGAACTTTACAGTGACAGGTAAAAAGTTTTTGCTAGGATGGTGAAGGTAGGTGGCTTGTTTTAGTGCTGCAACTGTGAAGTCAGGAACTGGAATTATGGGTACTAAACGGACCTAATCTGGACTCCCCCTTCTTTTGAAAATGTTTTATGATTGGTTGGAAGTGATGACTCGCTCTCAATGCGACCATATTGAGGGAGGGCTTAATGCAGCAGTCCATTAGGATATAAAAAGTGATATTGAGAACATGAGAAGTAGTTAAACAGTGGAAATGAAGGATGAATGCATGGATGGATACATAGATAGAGACATTTTCTGGAGTAGATGAAAGGCAAACTAGCCATTTAATGAGATTTATGAGAATTTCACAGATTCATAATATCATAACTGGGGACAGATGTATTTCTGATCATCCGCATGTAATTTCAGTTATTTTATTCCCTTGCCAGATGGTTTATATAGTTAGTTGGAGAATTACGACTTGAATATGGTATTCACTTCAGAGAATCCAGAAGGGATGGCAAAGAATTTAGATGATTTTAATGTAAAACTTCAAAGACTTTGAGGATACACCAAGTTCTGAAGGAGAGTGATATGCATTACAAGGGACATCTATTGAATCTAGAGGAATATTGGTTAAGGTTAGAAAGGCAACAAATTAGTATATGAGAGGCTAAGGTTAGAGAGCTGCAGTTAGAGTTAGAGAGAGGTATTAAGTAGGAGTCATCGTATAAAGGAAAGTACTCTGGTAAAGCAGCTTATTTCTAGAATAAAGGAAGTTAAGGTTATGGCGGTAGAGAAAGGATTGATTAACAGGCATGATTTTTGTTCATGTATGGCAGAAAAATCCGGAAACTGGACATTACAAATTGTTAATGATAAGAAGAAAAATCAGTCAATTAGAGAATTACCAGTGCAAAAGAAAAGATTATTAACATGTAATGTAGACAAAACAAACTAATTTGTTACTTATTTTGAGATAATTCATAAGACCACTTTAATTGGTTGTAAAAGAGACTTAGATCATGTTGTGAGCTTTAGCTGGCCTGGTAATAGAATATCTAGGGCATTTAGTGAATAATTATACAACATTACTGCTCAAAAAGTATTTGAGGCATGTAAGGGACAAAAAATGAATATAGTCCCAGGAAACAACAGTATGTCTGCAGACTTTCACAAACTTTTTGTAGAACAACTGTTATTGTGTTTAACTAAAGGTTTATAACAAGACGGCGTTCTACATACTTTTTTGACAAAAGAGATGGAAGTGGTGGATCTGCTTATTTATAAGGAAGGACAAAATAAACATAACCCTAGGAAATTTAAGTCTAACTCTTTGGTCAATGCAGATCTCAAAATACTGGCTATGATACTAGCTAAGAAGCTCTGGAGTTTTAATTCCTAGCTGGTTAATCAAAGACAGTGGTGTTTTATTAAAGACAGTATGGCTGAGGAAAGTTGGTGGAGGCTTTGAAAATTTATATTGCTTGCCCAAGATCAGAAGTGGTCATGAGCTGGGTCTATATTTTTCAGTATTATATCCCTTCCCTTTCCTTTCTCTCCTGTTCTTCACGTTCCTACACTGCATCACCTTTACCTCCTGTACTCTTTCTACTTTCAGCAGCTTTTATTTTCTTTTCCACAACAATCAGAAGTCCTTATTGCCTTGATTCCTTACTTGTCTCACTGCAACTTATCCTAACATAGATTCTGTCCTCTTCTCTGCACCAGCCAAGCTCTGCTACTCACACACCCTACAGACAGTCTTACAGATTATTTTCTGCAGACTGCCTCAAGCTGGTTTATCCAGTTCCATTCACCCTCACTATGCTCAGGCTCATTCTGCTCCCCTACCTACCCCTATTCCCACCCAGCCCCACTTTCTCTAGACTTATACTTTCACCAAATTTGAAAAACCACACCCACTACCCAAGCATACAGTTTTCTTTACCCTAACTAAACTCTCTCCCTCCCACCTATTAGCCCTCCCCTTTCCACAATTTCACTAACCCTCCTACTACTCTTCAGCATCTCAAACTTCATATTTTATTTTTCCCTCTTACTATATGTTTCCCTCTCTTAATTTTTCCCCTTTTCTCCTCCCAAATTATAACCTAATCTAACACAAACACCATCTATCCCTCTATCCCTCTATCTCACATACAACTTCCTCTCCTGAAAACTCTCACCCCAGTCATGTTTCTACTATACCTCCTCAGCCCCATGCTCTTCTATTCTGCATTCCTAACTTCCTATCATACTGAACTGTATTATCTGAAACCCTCCCCTACACACACACATCCCTTACCAAATAAAGACACTCTCCTACTCTTCTTAATCTCTCCTTCTCTGTTTAATAGCTCCATTTCACAACTCCTTTCACTCAGAATATTCACAATAACTCCTACCTCACCCAAACTCAAATACAAATTACTTAACTACTATAGCTATCCTTCCAAACCCAGCCCACTAACAGCCCTTCTACTCAATGGAGGACCTTCATGCCAATCCAGGCCCTCTCAACCCCACCCCCTGCCCCCCACCCCCACTCATCTTGTCACTAATATTTCACTCACTAGTCTCCAATCTCCCCCCACCCCCCTCTGCTACCAAACACCTCACCATCTATTCAATACAAAGTCTACTTAACAAAATAACAGACTTACACTGCCGGATAGCCCATTACTCTCCACATATCCTAACCCTATCCAAAACATGGCTAAAACCACATATCTCTAAAACTGAAATCTTACACCCCCACTACAACATTTACTGACTAGATAGAACACCAAAAAAAGGGGGTGGAATAGCAATAATGTACTCTGGACAACTCAACTTATACTCCCTACCAATAGCTGCCCCAAACTTCTACCCAGCCAAACTACATATTCTAAACTGTCACCTAAATCCACAAAATAAATTTTCTATTGCAGCCATTTATATTCTACCTGGAAATAACATTCCTGTTCTGAAACCTATCCTCTCCTGGATCTCTGTCCACATCACCTATGAAACTTTTTTCCTCGCTGATGTCAACATTGATTGGCAAAAAATATCAACTCCCTCCCCAGATCTTAGCATTAGTCTTTACGACTTCAACTAGCTCATTGCAACTCCCACTCACCATAATAAAAATAACAATAATAGTTCTACCATAGATTGGATCCTTACCTTCAATCCTAACCTATGCCAAAAACCAGGTTCTCTGCCCAACTCACTCAGTGACTACCTTCCCATCTTTGTACATAGACTCTCACTACATATACCAAAGGCCCAACTTTACACAAACCACCATAACCTCTCCTCCTTTGATGTCCAAACAGTTAATAATAGGCTCACATCTATAAACTGGTCCAGACTCAAAAACCTTCCTCTCAATGATGCAGTTCTAGATTTCAAGCTAACTTTCCTTGATATCCTTAACACCCTAGCTCAACTAAGGAAAGCAGGATTAAAACAACCCGTACCCCCTGGTTCTCAAAGGACATACTCATACTCATGAAAAATTGGGAAAGCACCTGGAAACATTGGCTAAAATCTGAATCTACTGTGGTACTCCAAAAATATAAAGAGCTCAGAAATCTCACAAAAAAAGCATATAAACAAGGACAAAAAAATTCTAAGAGGCCACATTCACCCACAACTCTAACCCTAAAAAATTCTGGTCCGCCATTAACAAGATCCTACACCCTGCAAGACCCACAACCCCAAATCCCTGTCCCAGCAATACTCTTCTAAACTGCCACTCTACTAAACTCTTATTTCATTGAATCTATTCACAAACTAACTCAAACAGACCAAAGTAAAAATCTTTCATCCAACACCCCTAACACTTCAAATATCACCCTTTTTCTTTAAATCCTGTCCCCACTGCTTATATTAAATCTCTTCTACTAAAACTAAAACAATGTTCTCCTTCTGCTGATACCCCCCCCCCCTTTCTTAAACTCGCATCTCACTCAATAGCCTACCCTGTCTCTATACTCATAAATAGATCAATTCAAGAATCTAGTATCCCTGCCATCTGGAAATCTTTCTACACCATACTATTACACAAAGCAGGTAGCCCCACCGATCATCAAGTTATAGACCTATAGCCATTTCCTCACCACTCTCTAAAATTCTAGAAAAATGCATATACAAACAGTTTCTGAACTATCTAACTGACAAATATCTAATCTCTACTCAACATGGCTTCAGGCCAAACCATATCACATCCACCACTCTTCTGTCTTTGACACATACTGTCATAGAGCCCAGGGATAAAAGCCTACTAGTATCATGTCTCTTCCTTGACACCTCAAAAGCTTTTTACACCTTCTCTCACACTAAACTACTAACTAAACTAGCTTATGTCAACCTCTCCTCCTCTGCTATTCTCTGGTTGTCTAACTACCTTTAATATAGACTACAATCAGTCAGATGGCTTTCTACCTGCTTCCCTTTCTTACCCATCCCGATTGGCATCCCCCAGGGGTCTACTCTGGGACCTCTTCTTTTTAACATCTTCACAAATAACCTGCACTTTTTCTGTGCCACTTCTTCCCTGATACACTATGCAGACGACTGTACCCTTATTTCTGCTGTAATGACATCTGTCACCTTCACTGAATCACTCAAAATACATTTGACACCATTGAACAATGGCTAACTGATAACCAGCTCATCCTTAACCCTAAAAAAACAAGCTCCTCCTTTACCTTCCTAAATCTCTTTCTCACCATAAAACCACCTTTTCCATCCGATCACATGACAATACCCTTATCAAAGCAGATTCTCACCCTAAATGTCTGGGTATTATAATAGATGACCAATTAAAATTTGACGTCCATATTCAAAACTGTATTAAAAAGACAAATAAAAAATGGGTCTAGTCTATAGAAACAAAAAATCTTTTTCTGTAACTCCAAACCCTCTCTGCCTCAGGTTTTCCTCCTACCTTGTCTTCTCTACATCTCTCCTATACTCACATATCTACAATCTACCAGATAACCAGACTGGAATTAACTTATAACAACATTGCTTGATTTTCCAGCAATCAACCATATAAATCCCATCACTGCCTTGCTTTAAAACAGCTTCAATGGCTTGAGTTCCCCCAGCTTCTTCTTCATACCCGCCTGCAGTTCACTCACACCTTAATAAACAAACCCTCAGTATGTCCTGCTCTCTCCTCTCTCATATGCCTCTACACCTCCCTTGGACTCTACGCAGCAGAGACCAATACCTTCTTAATATTTATAAAACCAACAAAAACATTGGTAAACTTCTATATAAATAGCACAGAGTGTGTCCCAAGCCTGGAACAAACTCCCACCAAATATTCGCAACATCAATTGTGCAACCCATTTCAGAACTGAACTTAAAAACTACCATCTTAATTCTAGCTCCTGCCCATGCCAGGACCCAGCTTAATACCCCCCACATCTCTATACCACTCCTTACTCTTAATCTAGCAGCCTTCCAAGACTTATACTCTCTGTAATAGTAAACACTGTTCATGCATTTATTACCAATCTAGCAATTGACTGTTATACTAAAATATAATAGTGCAAAACGAATTCTGTACTTTACTCAACGTTTTACTATTGTGTTTAATTTCTAATATAACTACTGTCATTGTAAATATGTGCAATGATATAACTATGTAATCCTTCTTGCTGTTAAATGCTATTTTTCCTTGACTATGAATGCATGGTATAACTTTGCAATCTTCTTGTTCTTTGAATGAATGTTCATTTATATCCTGTATATTTCTATTACTGGAGCTATTCTCCTCATGTCTTCACTGAAAATGGACCTTTGGCTCCACTAGACTAACCCGGTTAACAAATGACAAATACTTAGATAAATAAATATTATAAAGGCTTTTGATTTTCTTGAATGGGTTTTTCTCTTTCAGGTTTTGGACTAAACTAGTACTGGGCCCAATTTCCTACATTGGGTCAGCTGATTGTATAATATTCCAAAAAGCTCAGCTTTTGATAGACAGGGAGCTGACTTAGGACTTCTCTATTCATCAAGGTATTAGACAAGGCTGTTCTTTTTCATCACGTTCATTTATTTTGGTCAATGAAGTGTTTGGGCAACTGTGACTGGAAAATATTTTAGCTGTTTACCGTTAACTGTATGTTAGCTGCATATAGACTGGATTTGACAATTCCCGAGAGATGAGAAATCTTCAAAGATTTCAAATTTCTGTCAAACTTGAGTGCAATTGGACTAAAATATTTCAGCTGAGAGCTGACCCAAGTGAGATTGCCCTTATTGAAGACTTCATCATTGTAAGTTCAGTTAAATATTTTGGTTTATTTCTTGTGGAACAGGAGGGTGATCTTGCAGCTGTTAACTATAAACATTTACTAAGCAGATTCAAAGTCTGTTATGGGAGGGGGTCAAGACTGATACACTCCCTCTCAGGAAGGATTAACCTGGTCCACATGATGGCTCTTCCAAAGATTCTATATGTTATCAGGCAAATTGCCTTGTTAGCTAGAGATTGGAAATGGCTTGATAATATTCACTTTTTATGTGAGAAATTTCTGTGGAAGAGTAGGTGTAGAAGATTGTGAAAGCTAGGTTAAAATTATCTAGGAAATTGAGAGTTTGGTGGATTTTGAACATTTATTTGTCTATTTATCCATCCTTTGTTGACCAGATTAGTACCCCTTGGCTAGTAGCCTCTTTTCAGGAGAGACCCAAGGTGATGATGCAATATTTGCTTTGAGAATGTTGTTGGAGAAATACAGAGAAGTTCAGAAGGAGTTGCATTGTGTCTTTGTGGACTTAGAGAAATCATATGATGGGGTGCCTAGAGAGGAGTTGTGGTATTGTATGAGGAGGTTGGGAGTGGCAGAGAAGTATGTAAGCGTGGTACAGGTTATGTACGAGGGTAGTGTGACATTGGTGAGGACTGTGGTGGGAGTGACAGATACGTTTAAGGTGGAGATGGGATTACATCAAGGATCAGCTCTGAGCCCTTTCTTATTTGCAGTGGTGATGGACAGGTTGACAGATCAGATCAGACAGGAGGCCCCGTGGACTATGATGTTTGCAGATGACATTGCGATATGTAGTGAGAGTAGGGACCATGTTAAGGAGACCCTGGAGAGGTGGAGATATGCTTTAGAGAGGAGAGGTATGAAGGTCAGCAGGGCTAAAACAGAATATATGTGTGTAAATGTGAGGGAGGGTAGAGGAATGGTGAGGATGCAGGGAGTAGAGTTGGTAAAGGTGGATGAGTTTAAGTACTTGGGATCAACAGTTCATAGTAATGGTGAGTGTGGAAGAGAGGTGAAGAAGAGAGTACAGGCAGGCTGGAATGGGTAGAGAAGAGTGTCAGGAGTCATTTGTGACAGATGGGTACCAGTAAGAGTGAAAGGGAAGGTCTTCAAGAGGGTAGTGAGACCAGCTATGTTATATGGGTTGGACATGGTGGCTTTGATGAAAAGGTAGGAGTCAGAGCTGGATGTGGCAGAGTTAAAGATGTTAAGATTTGCACTGGGTGTGACTAGGATGGACAGGATTAGGGATCAGTATATTAGAGGGTCAGCTCAGGTTGGACAGTTTGGAGACAAAGCAAGAGAGGCGAGATTGCGTTGGTTTGGACATGTGCTGAGGAGGGATGCTGGGTATATTGGGAAAAGGATGCTAAGGATGGAGCTGCCAGGTAAGAGGAAAAAAGGAAGGCCTAAGATAAGGTTTATGGATGTGGTGAGAGAGGACATGCTGGTGGTTGGTGTGACAGTGCAAGATGCAGAGGACAGGAAGAAATGGAAACAGATGATCTGTTGTGGTGACCCCTAACGGGAACACCCAAAAGAAGAAGAAGAAGAGTAAATTTGGCAAGGGCAGTGGGGAACTTCCCCTACTCGTCATTGTTCCGAATGGGACCCATTTTGGTGGAGCACTTACTGTTTCCATTCCAGGTGCAGAGGTGGTCTGGAGATGCAGGGAGGCAGATGGAGAGCAAAAGAGATGATGGAGAGGTGAAAGAAATGAAGAAGAAATCAAATATTAACACGGAGAATGTGTGAGGATTCTGAAGAAATGTTTCAAGGAAAGCTGTTTGATGGAGATGAGTCAGAAAAGCAGAGTGGGTTAGAAAAGGAAGGAGATGTTTCCTGGGTGGACATTATGGAGAAAAATAAAACAGGAAGAAGCAGAGACAATCCTGAAGAAAATGTATTTATGGGGAAATGGGACATGAAGCAAAAAATGTGAATTAAAATGTTATAAATGTAACAAAATTTGACATTTATGAATGGATTGCAAAAATGAAAATAAAGACAAGGAAAAAGAAAGAGAAGAAAATGAACAAAGAAGACATTTTAGAAGTAGTAGAAATAGAATAAAAATTTGATTGGAAAAAATAATAAAGATGACATAAAAGAAGGTTCTGAAATAAGTGATGACGAAGATAAATTGGGAGGTAAAAGAATTTTATTGGTAAAATGGTAAAAGACAATAAAATAACATTTATATGGATAAGTGAAAAAGAAAAAAATAAAGGAAATGGATGAAAAAGAATACATACAGCTAAAGATGGATCTTGGC
This sequence comes from Protopterus annectens, assembly GCF_019279795.1. Taxonomy (NCBI): domain Eukaryota; kingdom Metazoa; phylum Chordata; order Ceratodontiformes; family Protopteridae; genus Protopterus; species Protopterus annectens. Next base: position 973,356,395 of record NC_056748.1, on the reverse strand, counting down.
ATAGTGGTTAAGGTGTTTAACTCAATGACACAAACAGTGTCTGATTCTCACCTTTGGGAAGGAAACTGGTTAGGCTTAGAACAAACAGTTTCTGATTCTCACCTTTGGGAAGGAAACTGGTTAGGCTTAGAACAGCCTATTAAGAAAGCTAGCCTAGTAATTGGATATAAACTTATGAAACCATGAATCTAAAGAAAAGGGAGAATGAGAATTTTAGAGTGCTTTCTGGAAATATGACTAGTATTAAGAATATAATAAAAAGAACAGGAATTTTGGAGTGGTGCAATACATTTGATGTAGATGTAATTATATTAGAAGACACAGGATTTTTAACAAATGAAGAAATATTACAAACAGAGAAACTAAGGAGAGGAAAGATAATCTGGAATTTGGGAAATGAGAGATGGTATGGAATAGCTGTATTCTGTATAAATACAGTAAAGATGTTAGAAGCAACTTTAGCAAAAATGGGAAGATTAACCATTGAATGGAAAGAACAAGTATATAAAATTATAACTTAATATACTTATACTAATTGTAAAGAAAGGGCAAACTTATTTAATCAGATTTTAGACTATTGGGGGAATTTAATAAAGCCTACATGGACTTATTTGCCGTGTATGCATAGTACACGATGCTTACATGGAAGTAAGCAGATGTGTGATCCAGTAAAGGGAGCTGTGGGGCATGCACGAGTGTGCGAACACAGAAGTGTCTGTGACATGTGAATCACCTCATAAGCAGGTGAAATGCATGCAAATAAGGCAGGTACAGTGATCCAGCAAGCAGATAAGCAATCATGCAGACTCCCTGTTGGTGTCCATAATGTACATGGAAACTTGCTGTTTACAGCATGTAGAAATGTCACCAGGGGCTGTAAAAGTGTAGTTCCAGTGACAGAAATAGTAAAGAGGACACAGATATGTGCAAAAATGTACACTGTGTGTCCAACTCCTTATGGAAAATAATGTAAAATACATTTTTTTAATACCCTGGATATGTTTACACGACACGCCTCAGTGTGCAAACATGCCGTTATGGGGAAAAAAAAAATTGTAAAAAACAGAATTTGTAAGTATGAAACAGTAATGTATTACACGACCCTGTGTGGAGTATGTACAGTGTAGGACTGTTGTGGTTACAAATAAGGCAGGGCCTGAATCTGTTTTAGTTACCAGGTACTGTGCATGGATCTATATACAAATGAGATGGTTCACAGGTTCATAGGTTCATACTAGGCTATCTGCCCTGGGGCAATTATAAGCCTAGCCCGATTCTGTATGGCTTACGCCACCCCTTGATTTGAGTATACTGTGCCCTTTTTAAGGTTTAGTTTACTGTGCCTCTATCTAATAGTGACACGGGAGTAATCCCTGGGACAAACCTACGATCCCCCATCCACTTATCGAGATTCTTCTTGAAGAGATTCAGTGAGGTGAGATGGGGTTACCAAATAGCAGAAATGGGTATCTGTATACACAGATCCCATCCATGTAGGCACAAAACCATGTTGATGTCCACAGAATGGGTACCTGACACCAAAAGGGGGTGTGTCCGCAAACTTTTAAGCTCATTGGAGCTCAATGGCAACTGTTTCCGAGGCTGTATGCTCTGCTCAGCAGGGGCAGGGGAGTGTCTGATGACTGCTAAGCTATGTTTACCTTAGAGGGATGTGTTTCAGTGAGTTTAAGCATATTTGAACATGTTTGGGCAGTGCACAACCATGCTGAGCGTGATCTGCCATGGGGGCGTGTCTGCTCACTGCTAAGCCTTGTTTATCTGTGAGGTGCGGATCTGTGCGTCACACCACTGTGCTCAGCAAGGAAGGTTGCCAAAAAAAAACTATGATATATTAATTACTGATGAACCCTGTTTCTTTTAAACTAGGGTTATTAAACCCCTTAATGATGTACTTTGCAGGTGGAATGCATTAGAGCTTGCCAATAACACAGAGTACACCTACAGCAGAGCACTATAAAGTATGCGTACACCCTATAATCTGATTTTTCCCCATACTCTGCACCACTGGAGTACAGACTTGGGAATTTTAACCTACAGAATGCTACGGGCTGCTGTAGGTCTGCTACATATGTATGTGCTAGATGCTGATGTCATTGCAGCTGCTGCTGATAGTGACCATAGGCCAAGATTGAGAAGGAGAAGAGTGTTCAGGCCAAGGGTAACCTGCTTGGAGCTACAGGAGCTGGAGATTGTAGAGCACTACAGCGTGGACAGAGACATACTACAACTCAGTGAACTCTGCCACCCTCATCTTAGACCCAGAGCCAACAGAGGGGAATCCATCCCAGTGGAAACAAAGGTATGTGTAGCCCTTAGGATACTAGCTACAGGTACTTTCCAAAGACCAACTGGGGACATGATGGGGGCTCTTACACGCATGTGCTTTCCGGGTACTTGACCAGTTCCTGGATGGCATACTACCACATGCCAGTGAGCACATTTATCCTCCCCACACCCTGAGTAAAGGGCCAGCAGTATGTGACTCTTCTACCATGTAGCACACTACCCTGAGGTACTGGGTGTCATAGATTGCACTCATGTACAAATCAAGGCACCACCCAATGAAGAGGGTAGAGTCTAAGTCAACTGCAAGGGGTATCACTCCATCAACTGCGAGGTTGTGTGCAATGTCTAGGGCATTATCATGAATGTATGTGCTGGCAGCCCTGGTAGGTATCATGACTCCCATATCTGGCACATATCAAAGCTGCACCAGATGTTTGCTAGTGGGGACATCCCACATGGCCATTTACTTGGGGATGCTGGCTATGCACTGGAACTGTGGATGATGAAACACATCAGAAATGCACACCCACTGACCAAAGAATGCCATAATGAGGCACATGCACAAAGCAGGAGCATCATAGAGCATGTGTTTGGGCTGCTGAAGTCATGTTTCCGATGCCTCAATATATCTGTTGGAGCATTGCAGTACTCTCCAGCCACATGTCCACAGATGTTCACAGTGTGTGCCATGCTACACAATATGATACTGCAGAAACAGCTGCAGCAGGATCAGCAAAGGGAAGGGATACATAGCCCCCCACCACTGCCTAGGTCACCACAGCTGCACCCACAGGAGAACTCAGAGGAGGAACACCCAGAAGCTGTCCCTGTAGACAGATGAATGTCTGCCCAATATGCCCTGGCCTTGGCCAAGAGACAATGCATAGTACATGCACTGACAATCTAAGGCCCCAGAGACTGACACTGTACTCTGACTCTCATACATATCAGTAAAAATGATGCCAGCCAGGCCACACAACCTATACCTCACCATGTATTGGCTGTGGACAACCTGCATCAGTCAGCCCCAAATGACAGGTCTGTCAACTGCTGCATTAGCAATGTAAGTCATTCTCCTGTACACCACTTGTAAGGGGTACTACAATATGTTAGCATATATATGGATCTGCCGCATGTATGCAAGGGAATATAGTGGAATATATATAGTGTGCTACTGGGCTACTTGTACAGATCTAACAGTCACTTGGATCAACAGGTACTCTGTTCACTAGTATGTGCCCCATAATAGCCACTAGGCCACATGTCTGGAAACTCCACAACAGTAGTCCAGGGAGATGCCAAACAATGGAGTCGCAAGACAGTCGCATGACTGTCCATGCCAGAAGAGCATAGGCTGGTCTTCCCCCACCCCCAAACACATCACTGTCGCCATGTAAATGCTGTAACAGTAAGTCTGCAGTGATATTTCAGCAGACCAGGAACAGGAGCATGTGTGATGATGCAGGTGGCTCGAATCTGGCAGCATCCAACATCTTTTGCATGTGAGGTAATCATATGGTGGTAGTCCCACAGACTGTCATAACCCCTCAATCTGTTACTACAAGAAAGGTGGACAAAGCCAGGGTGAATGGGCAAAAAGGGCCATACCTACAGGCAGACATTATACATGCTATGAGTAACCTAGCAGGTGGCTAGTTTAACATCAGACTGCAACAGGTCAGATTAGCTGCAGGATGTGAAGACCATCCATTAAATGTGTCAGTAGGTATAACAAGTCAGCAACTGATGCACAGTATAGCACCAGGAAACCACAAATGTATGAGGAACATATCAGAGATATGAGACGAAATGCTGGATATTCTGCAAAAACCTGTACAGGGACAGGTATGCAGACTGTCACCCTGTGTGTTGTTTTACCATGTACCACAGTCGCATCATACCTCTCAACATCTTACAGCAGGAAATCTGGCCAAATAAACTGAATAAAAGTGGGACCATGGCCCAACACTTGGGACAGATTTTTAATAATTGCTCCTACAAATGTAGAATTTGGATAAAATAAGAGGTCCTGCATTTGCATGACTCTTCTGCTGTGCATGGAGTCTGAAATTCAAATATCTGTCAGTATCGATTTACTTCAATATTGACTGATTTAACACTAATTTGCCAGAAAACAAAAATGGTTATGTGAAATGGGCCAAAAATATGTATCAAGAGTCTGGACAGTCTGTGAGGTTTGAGTCACATATTAAGGTCAGCCAACACCCAAGGAATGCCTTGGGCAATATCAGGCAACTGCAGTAGCATGGTAACAGGTTCAACAGCCAATAGCCTGCGCACACAATAATTCTGGAGTGGAGTACAGGTAGCTCTTGCCTGGAGTCACCTTGTAAGTACTGACAATCACACTATGCATGCTCCTACACTTAGCTAGCTTGAGCCCAAGTATGCTGTCTCTACCACCCAACGACCTGCTATGTGGAAATATGTCTTTACAGACATACAACTATGTATACACATCTGTCTCACCCTAACGTCCTCACACTTGATTAGTGTCTCTATCAGTATGTTGCACACACACACACACACACACACACATTATATATATATATATATATATATATATATATATATATATATATATATATATATATGATAGCAAGATCTATATATAGCTATATAAAGTACAATGATACATAGACTCCCCACATACTTCCACAGAACATATTTACATTATGCTTTTTTTACTGTTTCACTGCATTTTTGGTCTGTTTTATAATGTTTTAACTGTGTTTTCATTGCTAGATAGTGTTTCATTACTGTAACTGCATTTTGTATTAAATTCCTTAACTGTAAAGTGCTTTTTCATACTGAGAGTTGTATTTTCTGTTTTTGAGTGCTCTAGCTGTGCTTTTCTGTGCATTTTTGTGAGGTTTCTGTGTGCTAGTCAGGTAGCAGAGTCTGGATAGAGGCCTGCTCTTATCCAGACCGGATTGTTTTGCTTGTTGAGTTTACTATCTTTCTGGCAGCCATTTTCTGCTGGTAGTGTCTTGTTTTCACTGTAATTGACAGTAACAGATTTGCCTGATCTTCTCTAGCATGAGTGATTGGTTGAAAGAGCAGGGGTTAGCAGGAATGGATAGTAATTCGAGCTTCTAGATTCTTCCACCTTTTCTGGTGTTTAAACCCTGTGTCTGCAGGGGGCTGTGCTTGCTTTTACCAGGCTGAGGAGTGGGGATTCATCACTGTGACAAAGCAGACATTACCGGAGGCTCCAAGAGCAGAATACATTTTTTCTTACATTTATTTCATTGAATTGCACTTCTTAATACTTATAGTTATGTTATACAGCTAATATACTGCAGTTTCTACTGTTATAAAGCTTTTTTACTGTTTCACTTCATTTTTGTACTGTTTTATACAGTTTTAACTGTATTTGCATTGCTAGATAGTGTTTCTTTACTGTAATTCCATTTTTATTGAATTACTTAACTGTAAACTGCTTTTTCATACTGAGAGTTGTATTTATTTTCTGTTTGTGAGTGCTCTAGCTGTGCTTTTCTATGCATTTTGTGAGGTTTCTGTGCTCTAGTCAGGTATCATAGTCTGGATAGAGGCCTGCTGTTATCTAGGCCTGGTTGTTTTGCTTGTTGAGTTTCCTGTGTTTCTGGCAGCTATCTTCTGCTGGTAGTGTCTTATCTTTGCAGCTAGTAACAGTAACAGAGTATCCTGACCTTGTCTAGCATGACTGATTGGTTGAAAGAGCAGGGGCTAGCAGGATTGAGTAGTAATTCAAGCTTCTAGATTCTTCCATATTTTCTGGTATTTATACCCTGTGTCTACAGGGTGTTGTGCTAGTTTGCTTGTTGTGCACTACTGCTGTACTATTTTAACCCATTGTGAGGTAACTCAGTTGCATTTTTCCCTTACCAGCACTCCTGTGTAATTGACGCCCTCCCTTGCAACTATTGTGATTTTATCCAGCCCTACTCACACCTATAGGTACTCTATTCTGATAGTACCCACTCTAACATCCTTTACCTCCCTTCAACAGATTCTGAAATCCATGAACAGACAATTTCCTGTGGTTTCTCCTGCTAGTCCTATTGATATGGGCATCCTGAGAAAGTGTAGCAACTGTCTCCTGTACACGGACAACTCTCTTCTTCTACCACCTAGGAACACAATATGTGAGAGACACAATTACATTAAAAACCTAGATTCCTTGCTGTCTCAATCACAAGCCAGTACATCTGGCACTGAGAAGGTTGTCTGCAGAAACACTCCAAGCACTACTCCTCTAACACCACCTACACCAATCCAGTACATCCCTACATATGTGGAGGTTCTCAACAAAAACATACCTAAACAAAAGAGACCTCCAAGGCAAAAGCATACTCGCATATCACAACCCACCACACTAAGCACCACACATAGTACACGTGCCTGTGTCTCACAGCCTCTAAGGCCCAGGCACAAACCCAACATACTAGTCACAGGAGACTCTATTGTGAGACACACAGATATCCTCCCCATGAGGCTAGACAAGGGGAGAGTCACGGTAAGTCACTTGTCAGGTGCTAGAATCCACCATGTCACTCACACTCAAGTCTCTCCACAGCAGGTACTGTTACAACTCTGTCATAGTCCATGTTGGTGTGAATGACTTGAGACATACCTCTCTGGACTATATGAAGAGAGACATGATTGAGCTCAGTGAATATGTGTCCCAGGCAGGTATGTCCCTAGCCTTAAGCAGTAGCCTACCATCACCCAGAATGATGTCTCAGTAAAAATAGAAAATTATTGACTAACAATTGGCTTTGTTTCTGGTGTCATTCCAAGGGGATCCAGTACCTGAGAGCTTGGGAGGACATGATTGACAGACCATGATGCTTTGCCAGAGATGGCCTTCATCTATCTCCCCTGGGCTTCAGGCTTCTGGCAAATGCTCTTGCCTCCCCCATAGTGCCTTTTTTAGGCAAAGTCATGAGGACAAAATTACCAACGTGAAAAATTATTCTAAACAAAATGTAAAGGGTATGCTGCTACATGCTAGGAGTCTTAACATAAAACTGCACTCATTGCAAGCATTTCTTGCCCTGGAAGATGCTGACATTTGTGCAGTCACTGAAACCCCAGCATTACCAGGTTACTTGTCGTACCATACTTTCAAACCCCAAACAGAAGGCTACAAAGCCACAGCAGGTGGAGTTTCAATATTTATCAAAGACATACACACCTCCAGGCTTGTCAAACTGTATGATACACAGGAGACAGTCCAGGTGCAGTTAACTATTTACAAAACACCTATTCAAATCATAGCTAGCCACAGACCCGCAACCATGACACAGGAGGCCCACTGCCCCTATCTGGACTTACTTGAATCCAAAATTCAACCCTCTGCCCTGATCCTGGGCAACTTTAACTACCCAACCATAGAGTGAAAGACCTATTCTAGTTCAAACACGAACACCCAGAGATTCCTTGACTTTGTCACTGCCAGTGCATTGGATCAGCTGGTTGACACCCCACAAGAGGTGAAAATATTCTGGACCTAGTACAAACCAACATGAATAGCCACTGTAGCACCCCTACAGTGTCATCCTTCTTAGTAAGATCCGATCATAAAGCGATCACTTTTGAAGTTACCATCTCCCCTGAGCCCCCCCCCCCCCCACACTTGCCAGGGGCAAACAAAAACACTTTTCCAAAGCTGACTATAACCTCCTGAGAGCAGGTATTGGCAGCTTCATAGCCACCATCCCTTCAGTTGAATCAAGCACTAATGTCCAAGCCTACACCAAAAACCTATGTGAGCACCTATATAGTTGCATGGACTCAGCAATATCTGACAGGGCCAAATCAACTTCCTCAATGAAGAGTAAACCTGTCTGGTGAACAGCAGCAATAAACAGACTCTATAATAAAAGGAAAAAAAATGTTGTCCAGAACAAGAAGGAGCAGGTGACAAGTTGGAAGCAATCTCCCCTTTGTCTGAACAAGCAAATAAGGTCACTGGTGAAATCCTCTAAGGCTAGCTTTGAGTCCATATTGACCACATCCACTAAGGACAATCACAAGGTCTTCTTTGCATACATCCTCAGTCTCAAAGGTAACTCTATGAATTGGTGGTCAAGAATACCACATACACAAATGCCATAGATATAGGCAACCTGTTGGCAGACAAGTTCAGTGAAAACTTCACCCCATGTCCCCCCATCAGCAAACCAGGACATCCCCAGCACCTGCGCCACTCCCCTCATCACCAGGGAGCAGGTTATTAATGCCCTTTCAAAGGCAAAAAATACAGCCTCAATGGGACCTGACAACATCCCTGGCTGTGTTATACATGAACCCAGACAAGAGCTTTCAGCACCACTAGGGACCCTATTTAACCAAAGCCTGTGCACCGGCTTCATCCCAGCAGCATGGAGGACAGCAACTGTCATCCCTCTGCACAAAGTGGAGCGTCCACCAACCCAGGCAATTATAGGCCCATCAGCCTAACTACCCTGATCTGAAAGGCCATGGAACACATTATCGTGGACCTTATAAACAAAGACATTGGCAACCTCCAATGCTTGATCCCACACAGTTTAGTTTTGTCAAAGGGAGATGATGCCTGTTAAACCTGGTCACCTTCCTCACAATTGACACCAAAGCCATGGATGAAGGTAAGACAGTGCACACCACCTACCTTGACCAAGCCAAAGCCTTTGACACTATTCCCCACTTGGCATAATATATAAACTCTCCCAGCTAGGCATCAACCCATATGTTACCAGATGGGTAGCTAACTGGCTCACTGATAGAACCCACTCAGTCAAAATAGGACAAGCCCCCTCTAGTAGTAGACCTGTAACAAGCAGCATACCTTGGGGCCTCTACTGTTTGAAATATATTTTTCTGAGGTGCAAGCAAAAAACAGTGGTCTGTTGCTGACCAAGTTTACAGATGACTGCAAGCTGGGCATTGTCAAAAATTCCCCTAGTGATGTGAACATCCTTCAAGAGGGCCTTAAACAAACTAATGACTGGTGCCAGAACCATGGCCTCAAACTGAATGTTAAGAAAGGTATCATTATCCCCACTGAGGAAAATGGTGTCACCACTAATTATCGCATTAATAACAATGAACTAAGCATGCAATCAGTTGTGAGGGACTTGGGCACCCAGGTTGATAGCAACCTGGGTTTTGATCACCATATTGCCTCTGTTGTATGGAAGGCTTTTTACATGGCCCAGCTCATAAGTAAGGGTATTCCATCCAAGAAGAAGGAGGTCATAACATCCCTGTACTCCTCCCTTATCAGACCCATTATCAAGTACAATGCCCCCTTCGGCATGTACCTTGCCAAGCACATGCAACAGTTGGAGAGACCACAGAGTTTCCTGACCAGGAAAATGCAGGGTCTCAAACAACAATCCTATACAGACAGGCTAAAAGCCCTGTTCCTGTGCTCAGTCTCATACAGACTGTTTAGAGGCGACCTGTGTCTCACATACAAGGCCATCACTGACTCAGCCTTGATGCAGTTGCTGTTTATCTGTAAGTCAAACTCCACTCATGCAACCCACACACAAGGTACAAGGTATCAACCTGGTCTGTGACATTAATAGAACTTGGTGGGATAGACTTGTGTCCCAATGACTCCCCTCATCTGTGGAATAGACTTCCTCTCCATGTCAAGCAGAGTACCTCACCAGCCCTCTTTAAGAAGAACCTGGATGACTGGATGGGAAACAGAAAATATACCCTCTGGGATCCCACCTGTGTCCCTGCTGGACAGGGAAAACAGGTGTTGACTTTGTGGTAACATTGGTGAACTTCTTAGCTAGGCTTATAAGGGCCTCCAGGCAAATAGCCTAGTATCATCCTATGAACTTATGAACCTATTAGGTTGCTTTCAGTCTATCAGTGGCAATCAGTATGTATTGCTGGAAACACCTGTTTTAATCCAGATCACTGTGGCCTAGTGGTTTAGTGCAGTAGACTGTAGTTGACAGGAGTCTGGATTCGAGACTTGGCAGGGGTGATTATTTTGTACATGTGCCTAACACTGTGAGAAACACATAAGATCATTAAGGCACATTAAAGCACTTTTAAGTGGGATTGAGCAGGTTTGTGTGATGCTCCACATCTCGGCACTTCACTTAGCCAAGCCTGTGTTAAAAAAGTAAAAAGTAAAGAAAAAGGGGATGCTAGGACAGTGGTGAAATGGGGGCAAGTAGGGGGAAAACATAATGAAAGGCAGGGAGGGATGTGCAGGAAGGGTGTAGGAAAGAATCATAGCTTTCAATTTCTTGTACAGCAACAGCTGTGCAGTATGACAGATTTTGTGGATGAATTTGGACTGTCAAACCCCAGAGAGAGGGGTGAGGACAACATAAATGTGTTGTCAAGCCAATTAGACAAAATTAGTTGTGTCCAGTGAACACGTGTGTGAAATGGAGAGCTATGTATGGGGCAATATTTTTTGTGGGATAGGTGCCCATTTTTTTTTTTTATAAGGTGAGAATGGCATGTTGGGGAAGGGATATAGGTACATGTGGGGAGGTAAGTTTTGTAGGAGAGAATGCAATTGCAGACAGACAAGACAGCAGACAGGGGCAGTGTGTGTCACATGAGTGGGATAAATACCTTGGATAGGGAGGGTGCTGTGGAATTTGAGAAGCATGTCCCAACAGATGGCAGCAGCATGACTGACATCCCTCCCCATCGGCAGTCGACACTTTACCTTCACTTCCCTGAAGCTGGCTGTGCTGGAGGCTAGGTACCAGGGTCAGTAGGCCCCACCAGGTTCTCAAGTCTGCCATCAAACCGGTGCAGGCATCGTTCATAGTTTTTATGAACTATCCTGCGCACCATGGCCAGTAGTTTATCTTGGGTGACTACCACACCTCTGCCATCACTCCTGTGAGGGACGGGCCGTGTCCCCTGAGACGGTTCCACCCAAAAGTGGTGCTTGGCCAACAGAGGGGGCACCACTGGCCTGGATCCAAAATCTGCTGGTAACTGGTGCCACAGACAGGTGAGGTAGAGTAGGCAGATCAGCAGGAACTGGCTTACTATGTCATGCTGTGGTGATAGAGGTATAGCAATGTATATAGGTTAGTTATGAACAAAACAATTTGTTAGTAATAACAGCAAGCCAAAACATTGGAAATAAACCAATCACATTTCAATGCATATTATATGGAACACAACAATAAATAACATAACAGTCAGTATATTAACAGCATGCCAGTAACAGTTATGGCATAAGGTCAACAACATAGGTAATTCAACAAGATATGTTAATATGAAACCATTATAATACATAACAGTAATAAAACACATGCCCCAAAATAAAATTTAATGTAACAAGATATGTTAATAGTAAACCATAACCAATGGATAAGAATAATGAATAAATGAAGATAAGAGGTGGGGTGAGAGAGAAATAAACAGTTCATTAATACCATTATAGTCTATTTCAGGGAGAACAGTACTGCTATCTACTCTACATGTCTGTCCTTTCTTTATGTTTACAAGTACACTATAGCTGCTGTAGCATGTACATAGGTTCATAGGCTCATAGGTTCATACTAGGCTATCTGCCCTAGGGCATTTACAAGCCTAGCCAGAGTGTGTTTGGCTTTCACCACCCATTTTAAAATGAATTTTGCTATGCCCTTTTTCGAGGTTAGTATACTGTACATCTGTCTAACAGTGACACAGAAGTGATACCCGGAGTAAATCTACGATCTCCCATCCACTCATCAAGATTCCTCTTGAAGAGAGTCAATGAGGGCCTCTGCCTAACCTGGACTGGGATTTTATTCAAGAGTGAAGGGAGCTTCTGGGTTATGAATCTGTCCCTCCAGCATGTCCTATTTATTTCAGTGCTGAGTTTCAAGTCTCTCAAGCGCGTAGCTCGATGGGATTTGGATTTTCTGAGGTGCAGCATGTCCATTAATTCCAGGTTGGACATGGCTTTATACATCAGGCACAGATCGCCTCTGAGCAGGCGGTATGCCATTGAGTAGAGCTGGAGTTTCTTTAACCGGGCAGCATATGGCATCTGTTTGAGCCCTTTGATCCTCTTGGTGAGATACTTTTGGGGTCTTTCCAGTTGCTGCAGGTGTCTGGTAAGGTACATCCCAAAAGGGGCATTGTACTCAATTATGGGCCTGATGAGGGATGAGTAAAGAGGCACGATGACCTCCCCTTATCTAGATGTGAATCCCTTCATGATTAGGTGGGCTATATAAAATGATTTTATAGCCACTTTGGCCATGTGGTTGTCGAATGAGAGATTGCTATCGACTTGGGTCTCCAAGTCCCTAATTACTTCTTCTGTAATTAAAAAAAAAAAAAAAAAAAAAAAAAAAAAATTATCCTTGTTTCCCATCTTTCCTGACCTAGAGTAGTCCAAATACAAGTTTTGCTGTATTCTGGACCTCTCAAGCTATCTGAATAGGACAGTATGGGCCAAGCCGTATCACCTGCGGGTAGTAAACTACACAGAACACTTGCACATCAGATGGACCTATATAGCTACCAAGGTGTACTGTGGGCTGATGTAGTGATACATTCCAGGTTAGAGACTCATGCCGATGGTAAATGTGCTACAGAGGGATTATGCACTACTAATTGCATTACATGGCAGTGTGGCACTTGAGAGACATGTATGTGTACAGTACAAAAATTATACTACTAGCATGCCTTGCTTGACAGGTATGGGATAGAACCTAATCCCAGTGACTGCAGAGGACATCTGCATCAAATGTATTAATTAACTGCGGCAACCTTTAACAGACACTCCAAGCATACAGCCATACCAATGATTACACATTTTATTTATTTTATTTTATTAGTATTATATTTCTTTTATTTATTTTATGCTGTATATTCAAATACCTGGCAATGATTTTAACAGTCTGTGACATCTAAGCACATAGTTATTTACCCAGACTATATAGACTGACTCTCCCATTTTCCTGTAGTTCCTGTGGAGAGAAAATCTGTAATCATTTTGTGACTGATACTGTAATATATAGTGCTACAGAGTACAGGATTCAAACCCTGAACTGAATGTGGTACAATGTACTTCAGACAAAGCATTTAGCAAACTGACCTACTGAGTCACTGCTGCTTACTTACTGAATGATATTTTCCTAGAGCTCACCTGGAACCAATATATGACCTGGTATTAGTAGTACAGTTTATAGTAGACTGCAATGACAGTTGAACACACAGGTATGAAATTCAAGCATGACAGAGAAGCTAGGTAACCTATACGTTACTACATAAAATGCAGGTATACACAATATAATGTTAACGGGTTGAAATATCTGTGAAGTCTATAGCCCATATCAGATTATTGGGTTAGCATACATTTGCAGACAGTATATTTGCAGTCAACAACTATTACTCTGTTATACTTGCCTGCAGCACCGTACGTCAGAGCCTGGATGCATATAGCTGAAATGCAATGGTTAAAACAAGACAATCCTGATATACACAATATACCTTGGTTGTTATTGCTAGTGTTTCATGTATCATTGCAGAACAAGTGTTATAATTCATTTCTTATAAAGCAGCTCTGAATCTATACTTATTGCACAACACTCTTTATTAGAAAAACCTTGAGGCAGAAACTGGTATTGTTTTGTGTTTTTATTTCAGAGCAGATGTCATAATCAATTTCATGCAAAACAGCCCTAATTCCACACATATTGCACAACACAGCTTTATTAGAGGTACCTTCATGTAGGCAGTGATATAGTTTCATGTTTTTATTGCACTGCAGTTGTTGTAATGCAGGTGTTGCAATACAGCTATAATTCCACATTTACTTTTTCAAGGTTAATGCTTTACTCTTCCCGGCTTATTGCACTACAGTTGGCAGTAGTCACGTATTACACTACAGGTCTATATCCACATTCATTGCAATACAATCTTTACTGTATATACCTAATGGTAGTTAAATCTTTACTTTTTCTTGCTCATATGACTGTAGATTGTAAAATACATCTGTACTCATCACACTCACAGTGCAGCCTGGCCAAGCACCTAGCATGCACCTCAATGTTGTGACCTCTCTCCACTGCAGCTGTGGGGAGAAACGCACACCATTATGCATACCTGTTTATCAGATATTCAGATTAGGCATTGGTGAAAAACGGTAACAGTACATACAAACTTGTGGGGAATTTCCTACCTGAGCATCTTGGACCCAGGTGGTGAAGTGATCCCCCTTCTGATACTTCATGTCATCACAGTGGTGACAGATCTGCTCACCTGTGCAGGGGGATACCTGTATCACTGGTGAGCTGACATGCCAGTCGATCTCAGACCTATGCCTTGCACTCTGAGCCCTGGAACTCACCCTGAAGCAGCCGGTCATAATGGGTTTTCACCAGGAGTCCAACCTTGACCCTGGAGTCCTGAATGCCCCACTGCTGTGCCCAGAAGCATGCACCCTCTCCAACACCAGCCATAGTCACTGCACATTTCAAACTCCAACAGAATATGCTGTACTCCTGCCTAGTGAGCTTAATATAGCCTGTTTTCCCACCCTTAGATGCTATTGGGCAATATTTAAAAATGCAGCACGTCACTTAGCACTGTGCAAACCAGTGCAATTCATCTGAGCAATGCTTAAACTGTTAATGCTTAGCATTGCTTAGCAGTGTGCAAACCAGCTAAGCACAGTTGAGTGGTGCCAAGCAGTGCCTGGCAATGCTAAAATGTATCTTGTTTAAGCAGTGCTTAGCAAGGCTTAACACATCTTAGCAGAGTTTAGCTGAGTGCAGGATATCAAGATTTAAAAATAGTTAGCATAATTTGTATTTTGAAAATAAATGCTTAATATCTTCTAGGTATTCATACTCTGCACATAAGGTCATAACTCTACCAATTTGGCTATGTGGATATGTAGAATGCTGTTATACACTTACATATACCTCTGAGCTATCTTTAAGCACTGCTAAGCACTACACCATGCCACGCAAACCCACTCAGCTATACTAAAATTTGACCTTTTCATAGATAATTAAATACATCCGGTTTCTATTTTTAGGATGCCTGGCACATGTCACTTGCTGAGGTCTGCACTGTGCTGAGCAAACCTGCTTTTTATACAAAATAAAAAATATGAATTTACATTTCTATAATGCAGGTGTACAGTGCAGGGAGTGTGTTGCTCATCTGCAGACACAGTTAGCATCACACTTTCTACACTGATTCAATAACCATGTTCCATGGCTCTACATCAGCAATGAGCCATGATTAATATGCATGGCGCGCTGCTGAGGGGGAACCGTGTACACAGACAAGGTAACAGACCATGTAGGCTCTACACAGTGCTACACAGACTTTATTAAATCCTGGGGAAGAAATAAATGGGGTAATCAGAAAGTAGAATGTCGAGATTTTTTTGTGAAAACTAGTAATGGATAAATTGCCAGTAAAAAGAAATATACCATATAAGAAGAAAGATGATAGGTTATGTTTATATTGTCAAGAAAATATGCAGAATATGTGTTTTTGAAATGTAAGAGTAAAATAGTTAAGAGGAAAACTATATAAAGAAGATTTTTTGAAGATAAAAAACGAAGTGGATAATAAGCAGGAGTGGGGTTCTAACAGAGGTTAAAATTTAGTATGATTGTGTAAACAGAGTTGTATGTATTTGCACACTTGTAAATAGTTGTAAATATGTAAATATTTTCTAAATAAGATTTATTTTTGTATATAAATGAAGGACCACACTCTTTTTGATAGGTGCCATGGGATCTTCTGCATCTACCTGTGCTACTGTCACATCCACATCAAGCAGATGGGACCGTGGTACAGAGTCTCATGCAAATGACTGCATACTCAGGAGTGCAGTACCCCCATGCTCTACTGCAGTGTCAACAACTGATCTACATAATATGGGAATAAAACCCACAGCTTTCTGTACTAAAGATGTGTATGCTAACTGTTCCTGCAGTGATACTGAGAATTTACTTATATATTACAGCTGTTTCCTCAGTATGCAACATTTCACTGCAAAGTCAGAACTGTCTAGATACCAAAGGAACAGAATGGCAGAAAAGTTCTAATCGGTTAGTCTTGTCCTAATTTTTACACAAGATGAGTTTTCTGGCTCTGTCCTTGTGGGTTTGAATATGGGTTGATTGAATAATAAGGAAAGATGGTTTACTGGAAACATCAGAGTCAAGAGGTATAAGGATTATCAAGGGCTTGATTTCAATGCCACAAGGGTGATACAAAGGTTTTATGAACTGGCAGACATTCTTCTGACCTGCCTAAAGGAAGTGTGTTGCAGTATGAGAGTTGAAAGGTACTATTTCAAGCTGGCTAGCAATGAGAGGTTTTCATCTTCATTTCTATTTTTCAAGAGTTTTGTGAAATTTGAGTCATACAGAGAATAAAATGTATAGAATGGTTACATGTAGACAACTGTATGCTAAGGTTAGTAAGTAAAACTATGGTAATAAAATGGAAAAACTTGGATTATAGTAGAAGGACAAGGAAGGGATTGAGTGTTTAAAGGCAATGTCATCTGTTTGCCTTAAGACAACAGTTAGGTTGAGAGCCCTTCTGCTAATTTGGGATCGATATAGGAGATGACGTCATAGGTGGTATAGAACTCCACTGCAGATTTCTCAGATGACCAGCATGCTGTGAAGGTGTTAGAAGGTGGTGGAGTGTGGATTAAGTGGGTAATGTTCATATATTCTGGGAGTAACAAAGCATACAATTAATTTTGTAAGGTTGTTTGCTAAAGTGGGAAAAATCTTTGGTATGCAAGTCCTGCATAAATGGGATTTTGTATTACTTAATATTGGTGGGAAGACTTGTGGCTAGTTAGAAGAGTAGAAAGAAGGTGCTCTTATTCATGGCAGGTTGAATATAAAGCTCAATAGGCAAGGGTTGGAAGGGCAATCCTGTCTGCACCTCCAAAATATTTGTATGAATAATATTAGAATTCATAATCTTTTAAATGCATAATTTTCTATGGTGGACAAAGATTAAGAATTAATGGATAAAGGTGCACAGCTTTTATCAAATCCTACTTTAAATAAATAAGTTCTGTACATACCTCTAAAACATATTGAATACCTCAGTATTTACTGGTTTTGAGGTCCAAATAACAGGATGCCACGAATTCCTGAGTGGCCCCCTTAATTCCCGAATTTACGGCTTTTTCTTGAACTTTTTTCACCCCTTTTTTTTTTTTTTGCTGATGTCATCATGTGCAGAAGAGTGTATGATTATATCAGCTTCATGACCAGCCTGCCAGCTTGTCAGAATTCAGCCGAGGGCTGATTGGAGTGTGTTTGTTTATGTTTATAGATGCACATGTGCATTTCACACGTACTTGAGTCATGTCTCGCACGCTAACTGCAGCAGCTCTCCGAATCCAGCATCAGATCCTAGGACCCAGTGTGAAGTCTCCGAGTCTGTCAAACACAGACAGTGTTTTTGTTTTAAATTAAAATAATCCAGGCTCCAGCTAATATTTATTTAGTTTAGAATTTAGGCAGGCAGGAAGCAACCCTGTCACCAAGCAGCAGAGCAATCTCGTCATACCTGGAGCTGTGAGGTGGACAAGTAAACAAGTAAAACATAAGAAGTGGTAAGTGATAGCATTCTCATTGAAGCATAACTTATAAGCCTACTGTAATGTGAGGATTGAGGCAGTGTTAATTGGTGTTATATAGAAAAGAATTTAGAGGATTGCTAAAAATTATGAGAAGGGGCTTTGTGGGAATAAACACTTGGTCACATAGCATCCCATTAAAGTGGGATAGAAATGCTGCCTTTATGAAGTGTTCATTAAAAATGGTAAGGTGGCAATGTGGAATAGGTCCTTGTTAAGCTGTATGTCAAGTAGCTGGGTAGAGGATACCCTATAGGACAAACACTCCACTTGGTGCAAAACTCACCTGCCCAAGGACAGAGAATCAGAAAAAAAAATGTGAATATCGACCACCAAGATACAAAATAGAATATACCTCTTGATTCTGAGATTAATGATATCTGTGTGATCAGTAAAAAAAAAAAAGCTGAGCAATGGTAGCTGGGTGCCTAAAAAGATCCTGCAGCATAGCTCTGAACCAATCGGGGACAAATCTCAACCAAATCAGGGACAAATCCAGAAATAAACAGGGCCACTTTTAGAATATTAGCAATATGAATTTGAGACATTGACAGAATACACATTTTAAAACAAGACTGTAACTAATTCTTGGCATTATTTATTTAGTGTAATTCACCACCTTCTCTCCAACAGTCAACAGTTTTAAGAGAGATTAAGAGGAACAGACCTAAAATTTTAGTCAAAATCAGGGGTGTCCCTGAAAATCAGGGACAGTTGAGGGGTGTGTCCTGCAGTGCAAAGGATGTGATGCAAGGAAAAGACTGTGTTTTCAGAAATTACATGATTTGATCAATGGGATCGTAATTTGTTTATGCTTGGGCAATTGAGTGCATAAGCGGGACCGTGGGGAATTGTAAACTCTGGTGTATACGATTTTAAAAGTTGCAGTGGATCAACACTGTAATGCAAATGGTCTATATTATGTGATCGAAGAATCTCTTCTTTGAATACATAATAACTGAAACATATACAGCGAGCTGTAAACTGCTAATGGCCACATCCTCGAATTTTTTTCTTTGGGAAAAAATTCACATGGCTGTAAAATAAAAAACGAACTTTAAAACACTAATCAACGCTTCACCCGCCACCCCCCCTAACTAAATATACCAACTCCAAGATTGCTCTACATTAAAGAAATGGGCAATTTCCGATAACGGCCAACTGAATTTTTTCTCATAGGTTCATAGGTAAGTACTAGGCTATCTGCCCAAGGGCATTTATAAGCCTAGCCAGAGTGTGTTGGCTTTTGCCACCCCCTTAGATTAGTTTCCTGTGCCTCTGACCAGCAGAGCCATTAGTTCCCTGCACCTCTGTCCAGCAGAGCCACTGCAGTGATTCCCATGGTAAATTTTCTGCTTCCCATCCACCCCTCAAGGTTTCTCTTGAAGAGTGCTAGTGAGGGGCTCTGCCTAATGTAGATTGAAATCTTGTTCCAAAGCATGGGGAGTCTCTGGGTCAGGAGTCTATTCCTCAAGCACGTCCTATTTAACATTGTGGTAAGGTTTATATCCCTAGAGCGTGTGGCTCTCAGGGATTTGATTTTTTTAGGTGGAGCATATCCATCAGTTCTGGGTTGGACATGGCCTTGTATGTCAAGCAGAGATCACCTCTGAGTAAGCAGTATGCAACCAAGTACAGCTGGAGTTTCTTTAGTCGGGCTGCATAAGTCATCTCTTTGAGGCCAATAATCTTCTTGGTGAGGTACTTTTGTGGTCTGTCCAGCTGCTGCAGGTGTCTTGTAAGGTACATCCCAAATGGGACCTTGTATTCTATAATGGGTCTAATAAGTGATGAGTAGAGAGGCACAATAACCTCCTTTGTTCTGGATGAGATTCCTTCTCAAGGAAAATATTCAAGGATGTGGCCATTCATGGTTTACAGCGTTCGCTGTATATGTGTCGATTATTATGTGTTCAAAGAAGAGATTCTTCGATCACATAATATAGACAAATGCAAATCATGCTTTTACTTATGGGGTGTGAGTGAGTATGGTGTCAGCCAGGAGGACCATATACGGAGACTGTGTTCAGGGGTGTTGACAAAAATTGCATTTTGTACTCAGACCTAATGTTGTTGCCCCCACCAACCACCTATCATTTAAAACAAATGTCATCCTTCAAAATGCTAACCTCAGACATGTAGAAAAGGGGAACCTTATTTTCAGTTGATACCATTTATACCAATAATAAGTTCTTTTTAGAGCTTTATTCCTTTCACACAATCATTCTTGTTATGCCTCTTTACTGTAAATATTAATTTAGACAGTTCTAAGCATTCTGCATTTTTTGAGTGTTGAAGTTTCAAAAAGATGCTCAGAAAAAAAATGTACTCATTTGAGTGCACTGAGTATACCAAGGTACCCCTTGACTGCATTACCTATTAAAAATGGAAAATAAGGTGGAATTGGGACGTGTGTCTCAAAGTCTTCATTTTTGTTTTTTCTTTTTTACTCTAGATACTTTTAATTCTAAATAGCTTATTGTGCAATAAAGAAATGATCAGATCCTTGGAGTGGTAGCTAGTCTCATATAATAAAGTGCTTCAAAACCAGTATGGCCACTAATTTGACCATATAATGTGACACCTGGGAACACAATATCTTCCCTACTGCAATTCATGAAAGTAAGGCCAAGGAAAATTAATGGCGTTATTTTTATTTTTTGTTCTTAAAATGTAAATATTTAACCTTTTAAGGTATATGAGAAGGGACTAAACTTTTTTTCAGTGCTTTCACAGGTGAGCATATCCTTAGTGATTCTTTTGTAAAACATATTATAGGTTCATAGGTAGGTACTAGGCTATTGGCCCTAGGGCCTATACAAGCCTAGCCAAAAATGTACCTTGGCTTTCGCCACCCAAGAAAATTATTTTCATGTGCCTCTGTCAAGCAGAACCACAGAAGTAATCCCCAGGGTGAATTTCCTATTACCCATCCAATCATCAAATTTTTCTTGAAGAGTGCTAATGAGGAGCTCTGTTTGACATAGATTGGTAGTCTGTTCCAGAGTATGGGAAGTCTCTGGGACAGGAATCTATCCCTCCAGCATGCTCTGTTTATTGTGGTGACAAGGTTTAGGTCCCTAGAACGTGTAGCTTGGAGGGATTGGGATTTCTTTAAGTGGAGCATGTCCAGCAGCTCTGGGTTTGACATAGCTTTGTATGTTAGGCAGAGATCGCCTCTGAGTAGGCGATATGTGACGGAGTAAAGCTGAAGTTTTTTGAGATGGTCTGTGTAAGGCATCTGTCTGAGGCCAGTAATCCTCTTTGTGAGGTATTTTTGTGGCCTTTCCAGTTGTTGTAGATGTCTTGTGAGGTACATACCAAAAGGGGCGTTGTACTCTATAATGGGTCTAATGAGTGATGAGTAGAGGGGAACAATGACCTCTTTTTTTCTGGATGAGAAACCTTTTGTGATGAGGTGTGCCACGTAGAAGGATTTCCTGACCACTTTGGCGATGTGATTATCAAAGGAGAGACTACTGTCCACCTGTGTCTCAAGGTCTCTTATCACAATTTCGGTGTTAAGTAGACTACCGCCTATGTGGTAGTTCATGGGTACAGAATTTTAACCAAAGGGGATGACTATGCACTTTTTGGCATTGAGCTTGAGGCCATGTCTTTGACACCAGGCATCTGTCTCACTGAGGCCCTTTTGTAGGATGTCCACATCGTTGGGAGTTTCAGTTATGTCTCCTAGTTTGCAGTCATCTGCGAACGTCATTATCCAAAAACCTTATGCATTATCCTGTACTTCAGAAAAGTAGATACCAAATAGGAGAGGACCTAGGACTGAACCCTGTGGTACTTCACTTGTCACTGGTCTGAAGTCGGATTTGGAGTCTGCTACTTTCACAGTGTGGGTTCTGTCAGTGAGCCAGTTGGCAACCCGTCTTGTGCCATAGGGATTTATACCTAGTTTAGTGAGTTTATCTATAATTCCAGAGTGGGGGGTGTTGAATGCCTTGGTGAGATCTAGATAGGCTGTGTGAACTAGATTAGATTTAATATTAGATTTAATACTAAAATACATAGCCCCCACTCTCACACAAGGTGCACACTTACATAGAACAGTTATGTGCACTGTGTTTAATACACAGAAGTGCCACTAATCTTTGAATAGCCTGCTGGTTTACACAGTACCAAGCTGTTACAGAGGGACAGCTGGAAAATGGAACTGATTATCATTTAGGTCTTTGGTTTATAAAGGTAGAATAATGTATTTCCAAAACTATTTATCTCTGTTTTCTTGTTTCAATCTGCTCTAAGGTTTCATATTCTGTACTTTAGATCTCATTTTGCAAGAATCAAGTAGCTCACTTGCTGCTGTGTGAATTAAGTATGGCTGCCTAAACAAATGTGTTTTTTGTTATATTTTATGGCTTGTCAGCTACTGCCATCCATAGATAAATTGTCTTTTTACCTGTTTATTTGTTTATGTAGTACAAAGTCAAGTTTCCCAGCCATTGTTATTTGTATGTATAGGGTACCCTGTTGGATCTCCTTTAAGAGCAAGGAGAATTCAAGTTTATTGTCACTTACTTGCTTATGCATGTGGAGCAGATTACTTTAGCCTAACATGCTGAGAAGGAGATTTTATGCTACTGCCAGGTGCATTGGTAGGATGCTGCTATTGTCACTATCTGAGGGGTGTGACAAGTATAGCTGGACTGTCATGCTTGTATGCAAATTGCTGTCTTACAGGATATGTTATTTCATCCCTTTCTTAAATGTCCTTCTTTTGGCCATTGTCATTTCATGGTCTTAAAGGTGCAGGGTTCACAGTCTTTTGTATGGTTCATCTGAAGTTGTGTTTCCATAATTCAGTATCCCTAATCCACAGTGGTAAGTGGATCACAGGCTTGTGGACTGTACACTAAATCTATTTGCATACCAGCTGCATATCTGGACCTGTCAAATACCTGGATCCCTCCTGGAAACCTGCTGTATATATAGCTGCTCTATTGCATGAGTCCCTTTCTGAATCACCGTAGGCTCTGTTACATGGTCTGGACTGTGGACTAGCCAGCATAATTGATCAGCTTGTTTATGAATAGGCCCATATGATTTAAAAAAAGCTTTATAAATGTTAACAAGAGCCTTGCTATTTATAGCACTGACTTTCTTTTAGTAAAATAAAATGCTTACATATTGAGGAGCTAAAGGACAGAATCAACAATTTAAGTGGAAAAGGTCTTGCAGGACGCTTTAAAGAAATGAGGTGGGCATGGATTAGTCAGTCAACGTTATTTGTTTTATAGACTAAATACATTACACACAATGTAGACAGTAATAAACACTGTAAAACATTGACATACAATCCTGGCACCATGATGCACTGGAATGGAACCCTTGAGTGACCAGGGTTCAGTTAGCATCCTCCAGCTCTGGAGGAGCCAGGCAAGAAGAGTGATGAATGAAGGGATGTGGCCCTCTCACCTCACATGAGGAGTTCAGAAGCTGAAGGAGCACACAGAAAAGTGATATTTCCCTCTGGAGCTAATGGAAACCACTTCCTTTGCTTCAGGATTAGTGGTGGGACTGCATGCTGACAATATATTTTACAGAAGTGAGGGACAACCAGCATTGTAAGCCTATTGCATGATCCCCTTTCTCTGGTTAGCCAAGCACACTGGTGGAGATGACCATAAAGCAAAAAACCTTGAACCACTCCTGATGGCTGTCAAAATGATTCCTCCTCCCAGTCAACCCTCACTCACTTATGGGAAAATATTAGGCCATTTGGATGGAGGGGTGTGATGATTGAAAGACAGTGGTGGCAAAGTGCAAAATAAAAAATTCCATTTAAGTTTCAGTCTTCCTATCATTCAGGAAATGCATGGTAACACAAAACATTTTATTCTGGCAACTTTCCTAACATTATACAAGCAATGTTTAAAATGTGTCCCTTGTTTTGGGCCTTTGTTCCCCCCAATAAATTTTGGCTTTTTCCAGATCTCTTGTGCTGCATAGTTCTTCAGGGGGAGAGAAGTTTAGAGCTGCTTATACCAAGTCTGTTTATGTTGTGAGTAGCACAACAGGTAGAACACTTGCTTTTGATGCAGAAGGCTGTAGGTTCTACTCCCACAGTGTGTGGTTGAATTGCTGATACTGTACTGTGTTGTACTTTTAAAGGGGGTGGATGCTGCAGTCCTGAGAATGTCCTCTTTGGTGGTGATACCTAGTTACTATGAACCTGTTGTCAGTTTGCCATCCATTTCTATTGCAATATTACCAGCTTATCATTTTTTTAATGTGACATAGGCAATTTATTCATCAAGGGCAGCAGGCACTGCATTTGTAGATGAAACAATGAAATATAAAGTTGTTTGTTAGCAGTAACCTCTTCATTAGTTACATATTTCTTTAATGTGGAATTATTTAGATGGCTTTTACTTCTGCAGAGATTGTGCATATTTATTGACACTGGTGAATTGTAGAAGTCTGAGCAGACTTTTATGATGGAAATGTTCTAAATTGGGCAGTTTTCTCATTATTGGTTCATGCATTTTGTTTCATTGCTTATTGGAAAAATGTTCAAAACAATTAATTTAAAATGCGCTCTAATAAGTGTGCTGTGTTATACAAGGAATATAATTTAATACAATCAGGAAAGTGTATCAAAGAGCACATGTATGTTTTGTGTGCAACGAGACTATGATTTGAAAACAGCCCAAAGGTAATATTTATCTGCCACTGGCCAGATGCATTTTCTTTAAACATGGGGTTCAATGCTCTTTCAATAAACATGAGTTTCAAGGGCAGAGAAGTTTTAATGCTATGTTTATTTTCATTGTGAGATTGTATTTCTTTGTTTAGCAGATGCCTTTTAGTGTTTGTGCTATAAAATGTAAAATAAAAGTTTTAGATGAAATCCAAATAAATTTTGTAGAAGTAAAGCAGTCTGAACATTTGAATGGCTGCGGGGGACCCTATTTGACAATGATTTTGTGAGGGGAGAAGGGTGGCAACCTCTATGACCATCCCGGGTGGCACACACTCTAGCTACACCACTGATCAGTAGGCCATGCAGAATGACTTTTGGAGGTCTTAGGAAAGTGTAATACTCTTTTGCTAAGATTAGAATATTGCCTACCATTAAATGCCCTACTTTTACCAAAAAACCTACATACTGCAAGTCACCAAGAACAAAATCCTACGGTTCATCATCTTCTTCCTTCCCAGTGAAAAAAAATTGCCACACATTTAAAAAAAATGGTTTCCATTAATTACAGTGTCTGGGACTCTGGGGCCATATTTTAGTTGTCTCTTCTTCAGTTTGCATTTGAAAGCTGGTATCCCACAATCACATTGGAGTGGGTGGGGTTACATAATCATGTATGTAAATTTTATGTTAATCAGTGTACCAATTTGTACCAATTTTTCACCGGCCTTTGTCCAGATTTTTGATGTTTCCAGGTTGAGAGGTATGGTTCTGTATTTGTTTTGGCACCTCGCCAATTAATGGACTACTGGGAGAAAAGTGAGGAGGAGGAGGATATGTGATATTAGACATTTTAATAGGCTGTAAGTTTCAGTAGTTGATTTTTATTTTATTTTTTTTTTACTCAAATAGGAATCATACTTCACAAAATGGGAGAGATAGAAAGGGAAAGGAATGGCTCATGTTTGGACTTGCTGACAGTTATGGGGTCCCACGTTTAAAGTCAATATGGAGAAATGCTGAAGGGACACATTATGCAGACAGATTGTGAATAATCTGGTGAGGCTATATAGGCTGAAATTTGTTGTGCTTATTTGATGGTGACAGATGAGTATTATGCATCAGTGTTATAAGGCACCAAAGAAACTGTATATGCAGACTAGAGATATGAATGAATGAATGAATGAGTGAATGAATGCTGCTAGGTATATAGGA
Organism: Protopterus annectens; assembly: GCF_019279795.1. NCBI lineage: Eukaryota > Metazoa > Chordata > Ceratodontiformes > Protopteridae > Protopterus > Protopterus annectens. The sequence continues at coordinate 973,330,590 of NC_056748.1, read as the reverse complement.
TTGAGGAAGCAGGTATACTTTATATGTTCTGGGGATATAGCTAGGTTAAATGTATTGAACATGTTGTCAATGATCTGTAGATGATATGATGTATTAAACCTTAATACAATCAGGATTTATATAGTATTGGAAGTAATTAAGAGAGATGAGATGCATGATTTCAACATAACAAGGTGAAGAGAAAAGCTTCAACAAGTACATGTGATGACTTCAGATGGTCTGGTTAAACGTTATGCTGCTAAACACTGAAAGCCTATCGTCCTCCCATTACAGTCTGTTTAATGTGGTACCTTGAAAGCTATGGAAATGAATTTCATATGAGGAGTGTGGAGGCAGACGAGGGAATACTGTAAAAGCAAGAGTTCACCGATTTATCTCAGGACTAACGTACACACAAATGACTTTGTTGCCTTTGCCACACAGAGAAGTACCCTAATCCATGAGACTGTCATAAATCTGTAGACACTGAATAGATCCAATGTGTGCCTTTCATTTTCTCTAAAGGTGCTCGGGCTAATTTAAAGATTATCATGAAAGATTTACAGACCCCATAGTGCACTTTTTAGGCACTGTCCTACAGAAAAGGGAAATATTACTGGACTGTATATATATCATTTCATATAATAGTTAAGTGTTCAAAATACATAATAACTGAGAAATGCAACTCTCAAACAAAACATTTGATACAGTAATCTGAAAACATTTCATATGTTACTGTCCAGGCTAAGGCCTTCAAGTAGTGCAACAGTAAAAAAACACTTGCCTTGAAGATAAGAACCAATCAACACATTAATTACAGATGTAGTTCAGCAGCATCCAATTTCACTCTGTACTCAACCCCTAGGAGGAAAAGAATTAAGTTGTCACAATGAAAATGTACCTGTTACATAACAATGCTTAACTTAAACTGTATATGTATATGTCTTTTAATAATTTTAGATGGTTAAATATACAATGCTAGAAGTGTTTAGAAAAAGTTTACATCTGTGTATGTGTGTGTGTGTGTGTGTGTGTGTGTGTGTGTGTGTGTGTGTGTGTGTGTGTGTATGTGTGCGTGTGCATATGTCTGTTTTTATTTTCTTTAGCTTAAGCTATACCTCAGTCTCTTGAAATAAGAAATATGGACAAAGCCTAATAATGGGGGTCAAAGGCCCTAAAATAGGGCCATATTTTAAATATGCCTCTTATAAACTAAGAAAGTTATTAGATTAACAGGATTTGTGTTAGCATACATTTTTCTGAAGTATATGCAGCTTGAAATTCAAATGAACATCATTATTTAGTGACTTTAATCCTCAGTAATTTGTAAGAAACAAACCAAAAGTATAACACAAAAATCTGAGCATTCTGCATAAATCTGAACAGTTGAGAGATATGTCCTGATCATTTATTTTCTTTGTCTAGTTTTTTACACAAAAACACTTCAATAAAAAGTTTTTACTGAAAAAAAATCTTTTAGACCTTATGGAAAAAAATGTAGGAAAATATTGTGAATGGTGCCCTGGTTAGCGGAGGACATGAGCTACCATAAAAGAATGGCAACTGTTCAATAACTGGAGAATAATTATATTCAGTAATATTTAAAGTAATAACATGGGAGTGTAAATTAAGTGAAAAGTCTGTTCTTTGAATGCATAAGCAAAATGTAGATGTCACCCCCCCCCTCAAAATTGTAATATTATTGATAATAATGGTATAAAGAATATATCTATATATATCTATATATATATATATATATATATAGAGAGAGAGAGAGAGAGAGAGATGAGACAATTCTTGCATACAGTCTACAGTTAGTTGAGTTGTGTCAGTGATGTGTGTCTTTTTACATAATGTGACAACAGTGCAGTTAGGGAAATGTCATATATCCTGCACCGTTATGGGAGTGTGGAGTGTCTGCATTTTCTGTGTTAAGGAAGGTGGGGTTTCCTGATAATTGTGGTTGTACACTGTCAGAAACTAAATGACAAAGTATGTAACAGTGAAACTGGAGAACAGTGTTGCTATGAATTTATATTGTAATTTGATTGCAGAGTCTTTATGTTTATAAATGGTGAGTGGAACTTGTGTTATGCAAAAACACTGGCATGTTGCTTATTTTATGTAGTTCAGAAGAACGGCAATGAAAGTATTTTTTAATACACTGGCTTTTAATAATGTGATTCAGAAAGATATGTTATAGACTAGGCAGCCCTATAGCACAGCGAGAGTTAAAGCCCTTATTGTGACCGAGACAACTTATGTTTGGTTAATAGCAAGGGTGCTGAAAGGTTCAACAGGGGATGATCCAGTTGAGACACCCACATCAGCTCACTCATCTCGGGAGAAGGGAAGTAGCCAATCCTTAATGCAATAAAGACACATTACGAGCTTGGTGAGTTACATGCCACATAAGCAGTGTGCATGTAGTGTGGAGGCTGCACATTTTCTGAAACACACACACACACACACAACCCAAAGACAATGATTATGTTGCTTATAAGCCCACCAAATGGTGGCTGGAGTTAGCTCACACTCCACTGCACCAGTATGAAGCTGCACCAGCATCCTCCATTTCCTCACAGACCCTGGATGAGAGTCAGGTTGAGCCTGTGGATGCTAAAGTGGGTCCAGTAGACCCAGAGAATGGGGACAGGAGTTGGTGGCAGCTGCTGGTTATCCAGTAATTTTCATCTTTCAGTCTGTTAGCAATAGTTTAATTACTTAACAATAACAAATCATCCTATAACTTGACCTAGTTCTACATTCTTATACTCCATATCCACCTTCTTAACATAGCATACTACTCCCTGTATAAAATGAATGCATTTCTTTTCATTATATTTCAACTTATTCTCACTGCCTGTCCTTATCCACAGAATTAGGGCTGCCTGATTGATACCTTCCACACCTTTCCTACTGCTCACACCACTAACCCAGTAAGCTTACGTATCCCTGGTTGATGAACCATCACTAATTAGCAGTCTTCCTTTGCTCTATACTTACAACATATTTAGCTCTGTCCTCCAACAGGTCATTTTCGTACTGTTCACTCTAATACTATTACAAGATGATTACACTGACTCCAACCCCAGGAACTCTTCTGCTGTCTTCACTTCCCACCTGTTACAGTACAAACTTTTTGCTTAATTCTTTTAATGTTTATAGCATCAGTAAGAAATGGTCCCAGCCTAAATGTTGGACTTGGCTAAATCCAGCAAAAATAACTGAAATCACCAAATCTGGCTAAGAAACTCTTCTCATACCCCCCAATATTTTTCTTACATTTACATAATTTTTTACTTCTCATCAAGCAGGTAGTGTGGCAAACTTTGTCAAGAATAATCTCAACCTCAGTCTCATCTTAATAACAAAAAACAACTCCACCTTTGACAATGATCCAAACTGACTTCCAGTACAAGTGATTCTTGGAAGGCATGCATAATTACTTATTGGAACTGTCTCTATTCTAACCCCCTTCATCTATTGCCATACATGATATCACTTTAGCTACCATCTTACAATATATTAAAGATCATCAACTGCTAATACTGGGTGATATCAACCTTGATTGGTTAGGCTTATTAAAAGCACACCTCAACAGAGTTGCTTCTTCAACCTGTGTCAGCCAGGCCATCACTGAGTACACTTGGCCTAATTATGCTAACTCCAAATTCACTCTCTTAGACATAGCACTTACTAACATACCTAAAAAAATACTTGATAAACGGGTACTCCTTAAGTACCCCAGTGATCACTGCTCCATTTGTACTGCATGTTCCCTCAAAAGTGAAAATATCCCTTTTGAAATTATACAGAGCAGAACCATCTCAGACAACTCTGCAGAGAGAATCTGGGACCATATCTGCTCTTGCAATGATCCTGTCTGTGTTCTCTTTACATTCTATGGCAGTTTATATCCCATTTAAGACTATTTCCCATTAAAAAAAAGAAAATGAGGTAGACCTAGCCCCTGTATTACTGACCATATTTGGCAACTTATTAAACATGCCTTGCAAGTTCTCACCTTGGCTATACATCCTTTCTCGATGAAGGCAATGCTAGTCATATCTATGGTTGATTTTTGAATACCAATCCAAATATCCATGTCCTGTTTAAAGTAATATAGTGTATCATAATGCTTATCTCCTAAGAAAGTCTATTCCAGAAATGAATGAGAGATAGAGTAACAAACCTGTTGCTCCACCTTGTTTTACCTATTGGCTGAAGCAGGTTTATATTTCCTGCTCTGGTATTTGTGGGACTATTTGATTTGTGAGGGTACAAGAGATCCTGGGCTACTTGGTCATGATTGCTCTGGAGACAAGGCATAGGTCTCCTCTGAGGAGCCTATAAGACCAGAAAAGAGAAAAAGTTGGAAAGAAACCATACCTGTGAGGAAGCTGTACAGTATCATTGCTTATATTTCAGCAAGCCATCAGCATTTACAAAATGGGTGAATGGCTATGCTCCTATTCTTTGGTTGACACACATATTACTTTTCTTTTTCATTTTTGGATTTATTTTTATAAACTAACTTTAAGTTGCTTGATCTCTAAAATTTGAAATAAGGATTTTCTTTATAGGGGTAATAAGGAAGCATAACTTCCTACCCACCTTTCTTTCTTGCTGTGTATCAATCACAGCCATCTCAGAAATGAAAGGCTTTCATATGGTGTCATATTCATTCTGCACCCTATCTTGTGGAGTAGAGTGGAGAAGGTATGTAATATGCATGGTAGGACATGCAAGTGTACCATACTGACATAACTTACTGCACGCCATATGAGCTATGTGAGGGTTAAGTATAAGCTAAAAGAGGAAAGCCATTCCAGGAATGCAACAACTGATTAAAAGCAAGATTTTGAAATGCTGTTTAACTGAATGAAGTCTGCCAAATAACATTTTCAGGAAACCAGACATTAACTTTCTCTGTGCAACCATGGTTTGCCCACCTGCAGAGAAATGTTTTTTTTAAGGCTCATTAAATGTTATTTTCAGCAAACTGTTTGATTAAGTAGCATTCATAGATATTACTGCCTAGGAATCGAGCCACCAAAAGTATGCCGCTATACCTTGATATTCCAGTTTTCCAAATATGATGGGGGCACAAGTACTTGGTAGATGATAGATAATGAAGAGGGGGGGCACCAATAACATATGTGAGAAATTCATTCCTTATCAGTTTACCATCAGCATATATGCATGCTGTGCATGACTGGAACCACTATCAGTCAGCATTGAAAAAAATAGGGTTATTTCACACTGCAATCATTGGGGACAACTTCCAGTATCTGAATTCCTTGCACAACTGCATTTCCTTCAACACACCTTTAATTAGAGAATGGATTGTTATGCATTGCATTCTGTAATTTTTTTTTTTTTTTTTGCTGTGTTGATCATTTCTCTTATTTTACTTAGCTTGTGGAATATTTCTCTCTATACTCACTAAGACCAAACTGCCACTTCACATGTTCTAACTCTGCTTACTTCACTATTGTCCCAGCAGCAGGCCTTATAAATAAGTATAGCTAAAAGATGAATTTCTGGAAACTTTACATATATGAGTGAAACAAAATGAGTGGTAGCTATGAGGTTCTTTTACAGCCAGACATTTGTTGGTATTTGTGATAATATCATTAATTCAATAAATTTAGTCATGGAGAAAAAATGCAGTCCTATGCATATACAATTGTTCTTAATGAAATCATAATAAAAAATTCCTAATAAGACAATCATGGTTTACTGCACATTGTTTTCACTGTGTACAGTATCAGAGGAGGTGAAATACTGAATTTAAATGGGAGCCAAATAGTGAAAGAAGGAAACCCGAGCCAATGGGACCACTTAAGCTTTATCTTGAATAAAGGGTGTTCCAGAGCACATATTAGGACAATAAGATTTATGTGTTATAGTACATGCATAAAATGCTACTCGTTCATGAGAAATATTTTTTTGTAGATAAAAGTATTGTTGTAAGAATTCTTACAGACTTTAAAAAGGAGAACGAGATTATAGTTTTAATAAGCATTGCAGTATTTTAATACCTTATTAGACAGTGTTTTGTTAGCTAAGCTAGACTTGATGTACCTGAAAAGTATTTCAATGGTAAGGCTACAATTCAGATTCCAAAATGCTCCTGGGAGGCAAAAGTGAAGGGTGTATAACAAGTTACAAACAAATATGTTAGCTGCAAATCCCACTGAAATATCAAAATACAATATAATATGGCTATAAAAAGTCTCACATTGTTTGTCCTGTTTCCTGTCATTCAGCACTATTAAATGAATTAGATAGTACAGTAAGCTGTAAGGTTTTCTTATGCAGACTTGGTCTCGGAAGTGAACTTTTGCTGATTGTTTACCATATACCATTTTATGGGCTGACATAATAACCTCTTTGGCTGCTTAAAATTCCTCAGACTTAATTTATTACATTAATTCCAAAAGCTGATTATATAGCATAAACAATGCATAGTGTATTTCCAGACATGCATACTGAAAGCACACATGCAGAGTTATTGCCCTCACATATGTTTTTACAGCAACTAAGTAAAGCATTTGAATAAAAACTCAGATACGCTCAATCTTTGCTGTCAGCAGACTGGATTTATAAGTAACGTATACAATGCACAAATTTTCACTATGCTACTGCAGGTGCAATATATATACGGTTGTGCTACAGGTTGTAGAGTTTGTGCAATTAACTTGAAGCTTACTACATTGTAATGATACAAGCCTGCCATTTAACATATCCACATACTTTCTTAAGTAGGGCAATTAGGGCATTCCTCTTTATCAATATTATAAATACTTTCTAATTACCAGTTTGAAAGAGTGCCATGTTTGAAGGAATCACATCTTCTTATCAGCTATATATGTGTTAAACAAAATAATTGAAGTAGTAGGTCAGAGATGTACTAATAAAGATACACAACTGCAGTTTATGTAATCTTCTTAAATATTGACTTAAACAAAACCTTAGTCAGTTCTGAGAAGGAACCCTGCATTCTAGATAAGTTGGGTGCATGGCTCATGAGCAACAACACTTGTTTGGACCTCATTTCTGCTAAAAGTGAACTATAAAACACTGAAGCATTACAAATACTATAATGTCATTTTTGAAGAAGGAAACCCACTGCTCTTACAATGTGTATGGCTATGCCCCCACACCCCTAGGTATCCAAGTAAATTAATTCTGAGATTGCTCAACAGTGGTGTGGGTAAGGGATTAGCAGAAACCTCATTACCCTTACTGTGCCACACTATTGCCCTTATTAATGCAAAGGATTAACAAAATGGCAGCCAACTGAAAATGGCAATTATCCACTTAATGAAACTCAGCTCAACCAATGGAAAGAGTCATGATAACCAGGAGGGTTACATGTGTATGTCTAAATATGTGTGTGTGTATATATATATATATATATATATATATATATATATATATATATATATATATATATATATATATCTGTGTGTGTGTGTGTGTGTGTGTGTGTGTGTGTGTGTGTGTGTGTGTGTGTGTGTGTGTACTTGTACATATGTGTATTAATCAAACACTCATTTTTATTTATTTATTTACATTTGTTGACCGGGAGTGTCCGACTGGACATAGGTCTATTTTCAGCAGAGGCCCGGGGAGAAAAGCTCCACAGTTAAAATATACAGACAGTAGTTACATTGGATTTACATAGCCATTAACAATTTGATCAACATAGCGATTAACAATTACAGACATAGTTACAGATGAAGAACATATGAGCGAATGCTTTCTTTTCTAGTGTATTAACAAAAAAAAAAAAACAGCGGATGCTCCTATGATGGAATATTCTTTTAAGTGAAGTTTTTGCCAGCATCCTTTTGTATAGGATAATATTGCAGAAGGGTAAAGGAATTTGCTCTTAACCTGCTGTTTTGCAATATATAGTATATATAATTAGCAGGGGTCGGGGTCTAGAGGGGGGATGCCTTCCTTGCAATAAAAGAAAAAAATAGATTTTGTTTTTTATATTTTCAATCACTCTAAGTGATCATTTTTTGAAAGTTCACCCTTCTGAATGTTTGATATGTAATGAGACTATGATGATTCATTAGGTTCACTAAGTAATGTTCACAAAGACAAAAACAATGGTAGACTCAAGTTGTAACAGCTTCATCTAGATAAAGAAAAACAAAATTAAGTCTTTGCTGCTGGGAAGAAGCTCCCCTATACTCCTCACCACATAAAACTATATCAGATGGACATATGCAACCTCTGCAATTACACCACTGAGGAAAATGAAATGTCACAATAAACAAGACGTTGTAGCCAGTAATGCACTCGCAATGCTCTCCTATGGAAAACATTCAATCACGCGTTGAGCTGCAACTAGGCCACTTTTGAGTGAGCTGTCACATCAGTGAGTGGTGGCTGAACCACTAGTAGAAAAAATACTTACCTGTTTAGCTAGTTAGTTATAGCTACATATACTGTCTGTCTTGATGCAAGTCTACTGTCTATTGTATTAATCTCGCTTGTTACTCAATGGAGACAGTCTCACTTTCTCAAATGCAATTTATTTGGAGTGCAAAATCTAAACTTTACTTTCAATGAGAAAGGTAAAAAAAGACATCCCAGGCTGTTTTCTAAACAGGCTAAATAATGAACTAGCATCACCACTAAGTACTCTTTTCAATAATAGCCTAACCACAGGCTTTGTTCCTGTGGAATGGAGAACAGCAGCAGTTATTCCCCTCCACAAAGGTGGCCTAGCAATAGATCCAGGGAATTACAGACCCATAAGCTTGGACAGCCTCATCTGTAAGGCCATACAACTTATCATTATGGACCTCATAAATAAAGACATAGGTGACCTCCAAACCCTGGATCCTATGCAATTCAGCTTTGTGAAGGGCAGATCCTGCCTGCTAAATCTGGTGGATTTCTTTGAAAATGTGACCAGGGCCATGAACGAGGGCATATCTGTGCACACAGCATACCTCGACCTGGAAAAATCTTTTGACACAATCCCACATTCAGGCATTACCAATAAATTTAGCAAACTGAATGCAAACCCCTGCATTGTAAGATGGGTTGTCAACTGGCTCACAAACTGGACACACTGTCAAAGTGGGTGACTCTACATTAGCCAGCAGACCTGTTACCAGTGGGGTGCCACAGGGGTCAGTACTGGGCCCCTACTGCTTGGTATATACTTTTCAGAAGCTCAGGTCAAAACTAAGGGGTTACTGACCAAGTCTGCAGACGAGTTCAAACTAGGTGCAATCACTAAATCCCCAAATGATGTCAGTATACTCCAGTATGGTCTCACGCAGACCAGCAACTGGTGTATTAGCCACAGTCTCAAACTGAGTGCAAAAAATGCATCATCATTCCCTTCAGCACAAACAATGTCCCTTCACCCTATCAAATCAACAACAATACCATAAGTATACATGAAGTGGTAATGGACCTGGGATCACAAGTTGACTGCGACTTTAACTTTGACCACCATATGTCTGTTGTAGTAAGGATAGCTTTCTGTGTAGTACACTTCATTAATAAAGGCATCGCCTTGAGAGCAAACAAAGTTATACCCCCCCTATACTTGGCACTTATCTGGCCCATAATTGAGTATAACCCTAAGCACCTGCAGCAATTAGAGAGACCTCAGAAGTTTCTAACAAAGATGATCAAGGGGCTCCAGCATATGCCTTACACAGACCTACTAAAGTCCCTGTTACTATACTCCATATCATATAGACTGCTTAGGGGAGACTTATGCCTACAGAGCAATCCAAGACCCAAACCTTATGTACTTGCTGCATATCTATAAATCAAGTGGGACTAGAGCTACCAATTCCAGGGACCTAAATATGGCCTGCAACTTAAATAGGACATGCTGGAGGGACAGATTTATCTCCCATTGACTGCTGCGTCTTTGGAACAGGCTACCAATTCATGTGAAACAGAACCCCTCTATGACACTGGTCAAGAGGAACCAGGATGAGTTGATGTAGTACCGTAAATTCTTACTGGGGATAGAGTCCACAACCCTCTTGGACAAGGGCAGTCATCACTAAATGCAGTCTTGGGTATTGTCTAGCATTTTTATGGTATTACATTGGTATGAAATGGCTAGGTTTAAAATGACTTCTGGGTTGATAGCCTAGTAATCTCCTATGATTCTATGAAAGTATGCATACATTTTCTGTAAATTCAGTTCTAGCTTTTCCAGTCTACATTTAAAGTCTTTTAATACAGTGCTAAAAGCTTTTACAGTTCTCAGGTATTGTGTCTCTGGTCAAGCTGTCTCATACATACAGAATTATATTTCTGGTACTACCATGAGTAATGTCCTGGTACTTCCATGATTAATGTCCTGGTACTCCCATGATTATCTTCCTGGTACTCCCACAATTAATTTCCTGGTACTCCCATGATTATCTTCCTGGTACTCCCATGATTACCTTCCTCTTGCTCCCATGATTGTCTTCCTGGGTACTCTCATAATTAATTTCCTGCTAATCCACATGTAAATCCAGAAACAAGTTTCTGCCACTTCATTTCAAAGTCATAATTAGGACAGGATCAAGGGGGCAGGTGCAAGATGTTAGGGGGTGCAATCACCAGTTGCTAATGGCAGATAAGTATAGTAAGAATGATATACGAAGCTGGAGGCGATATCACAGCTTCTTAAATATGCATATTTTTAGTAACATCGTATGTTAGTAACTGTAACTGACCAGGATGCTATTTGACCTAGGTACAGCTCTGTTCCACAGGTAAATCCACAGATAATTCTGTGCTTCTTCTGGCTAGAGTAAAATACCATTTTGTAATAGAGGCAAACAAGGCAGGCTTTTTGGTCTTGCTTTTTAGCAAAGCTTCAGCAAGTGACTCAGATTAAGCTCTGCTACTATATGCATTTGACACTATATAGTCTGTATGCACCAGTATTAATCTCGGCACATGATATCAGGTGTATCCATGACTGCCTTACAATGACAGTGTATAGTCTGTATGCACCAGTATTAATCTCACAACATGATATCGGGTGTATCTATGACTGCTTTACGACAACAGTGTATAGTCTGTATGCACCAGTATTAATCTCACAACACGATACCAGGTGTATCCATGACTGCCTTAGACAACAGTGTATAGTATGTATACACCAGTATTAATCTCATGACATGATATCAGGTGTATCCATGACTGCCTTATGATGACAGTGTATAGCCTGTATGCACCAGTATTCGTTTCACAGTATGATATCAGGTGTATCCATGATTGCCTTATGATGACAGCGTATATAGTTTGTATGCACCAGTATTAGTCTCACAGCATGATATCAGGTGTATCCATGGCACCTAACACTGTTAACATTCTAGCTAGCTACTATACCATAACGACCTCCCTCTCAATATATAACTCCCATTTCTGTACAGAATGCCATGGGTTATGTGACTGGGATAACACACACATTTCAGTGGCTGGTGTCAGACCTGTGCCTGATGCTGACATGGAATGACTGCAGTGACAATGCCCACCAACCTATCCTGGTGTTGACATCTGTTTGTTCATATAACCACTACAGTTGTGCATAGTCATTTACCAGTGTGAAGCAGACTTAGAAAATAATATTGTGAGGCCAACACCCACTTAATAAAAAGAAGTTCCTGCTCTGTGTCATCTCAACTTCATTTAACTTTCTCATTAGGAAACTGATTGGGTGTTCCTTACCTTTTATACTGCCTCTAACCCTGCTTAAGATGCATCAGTGTGTACAACAAAGAGTTTAGTAAAGTCAGGATAAGCAAGATTAGTTCCATGCATAAGATATTTTTCATTCAATTAAAAAGCTCATTTGCTTCCAAGGTCTACTTTATATGGATAGATGCCTTACTTTTTGTAAAGCCTGTCATGGAACAGAATATGGCAGAACATTTTAGCATAAATGTTTTATAGTAGTCTGCTAATCCAAAAAGTGCTTTCACTTGAAAATGGTACTGGGTGTAGACTAATTTTGACAACTTTTGTTCTGTTTGTTTGGAGTCTAATTATCTCCTCTCCTACAAAGCTTACATTTAGTAGCATTAATTGGAAGTCCTGCCTGCCTTAAAAAGTCCATCATGGTTGTACTTTGAGTATATGTGAATCCCAGTTTTCTGAATACATTGTCATCACAGTATGTGTTCCTGAGTACATGGCATGAGGTTTGTTAGTTTTATCCATAAGCCTTTGTAAAATGGCAGGAGCTCCATAAGGTCCAAAGGGTAAGATAGCATACTAAAAAATACTTTCAAAGGCGGACAATACAATCTTCTCTTTCACTAAAAGGGAAAGTAATATGTCAGTACTTCCTGATTAAATCTGTGATGTCAAAACTTTATTTTGCTAGCATCTTTATGAGCTCATGTACTATGGACAGTGGATAAATCTGCTACAGTAGATAACTCCGAAACAAACATTTTATTTCTCAGTAAAAAACTCTTTTATATCTGTTTTGTGGTTGTAGGAATGTTTATTCTACATGGTTCATAGGTCATAGGTATATACTAGGCTAATGACCACTGGGGTCTTTATAAGCCTAGCCATACAATCAACATGAATCCCATGAGTTATTGTGCCTTAGAGGTTATTTTATAGGGTGTATGTTAGGGCATAATTCAATGGCTGCCTTTGTCCATCAGAGATGTAAGTGTCAGACCAGGAGTGAATTTCAGATTTCCCACTTAAATAGGGTTAGGGAAGGTCTGTACTTCACATGGACCGGAAGCCTGTTCCAGAGAATGGGGATTTTCTGAGATACATACCTGTCCCTTCAACATGTCCTATATAAGTCACAGGCAAAATTTAAATATTTAGTTCAAGTAGTTGGGAACTGTTTATTTTATGCATATATAAAATGTCCATCAGAGCAAAATCCAAGGATGCCTTGTATGCTAGGCCAGGCATTAATCGCCTCTCAAGAGTCTATAAAAAACAGAGTATAGAGATAGGGCTTTGAGGTGGCTGGCATAGGACATTGTGTTTGCACCCTTTATTGTTTTTTTAAGAAACCTCTGTAGATGTTCTAGTTGTTGTAGGTGCCAGGTCGTGTACCTAGAGAAAGCAATGTAATACTTAGTGATGGGTATGATGATGGCTGAGTACAGTAGTGTGATAGGTTCTCTGTACTGACATGCCATGCTCTTACTTATAAGCTGAATGATATAGAATGATTTTCTTACCACTTTAGACATGTGTTGGTCAAAAATCAGGCTACTATGTACATAGGTCCCCAAATCCCTGACTACTGTGTTTAATTTCAGGGATGTTTTATCAGTAAGATAGTTTCCCTGGGTGGCCGACTTTCCAATAGGTTCTGTGATGCAAATATGTTAAGCCAGAGGCATTTGACATTGGCTTTGACTTTCAAAAAACAGATGCCAAAGAGGACCATACCCAGCAGAGACCCCTGGGGAATGCCACTGATGCCAAGCCTCACTATGGAGAGGGTATCTGCGATATTAACTTCCTGCAGCCTGTCTGTGAGCCAGCTGGCTATCCAGCAGGTTTCTCAGGAGCTCATGCCTAATTCCATGAGTTTGTTTATAATGCCCACGTGGATATTGAATCAAATGACTTAGTATGTGAGGGTAGGCAGACTGCAGCATATTGCCTTCATTCATTGCCTTGGTGACCTTCTCAATGAAGTACACCAGATTCAGTAGGTGGACCTGCCTTTACTGGAACCAAATTGTGTTGGGTCCAATGTCTCAAGTTTTTCTATGTCATAGTTACTTGTTTCCATTATAAGTCTGTCCATGGCTTTGCGTGCAAGACCGTTGAAACTAATGGATCCCAATATTATATTTTATTGCTTTAGTTTTCTCAGGTATCTCTGAGAACATCCCTTTATGGTTTAATAAAAAAAATGACTCACCTCCTGTTTTTGAAAATGGTTTCTCTATTTGCCTTTCAGGCACAAATTCCTAAGTAAATCTTTATCTGTACTTTTTTCATATAATACAGCATTTAAATTGATTTATTTGTGTTGCATTGAACACAATCTAGCTGGAAGTTGTGGCTCTGCTTTTTCAGTTAATGCTTGTTAGAATTTAATGCTTGTTAGAATTCCTGCATAGCCAGTGATAAGTGGGGGTAGTTTTACTTCATTGATACTCGGTTTCTGCCTTATATAAGTGGTACATTTTGGATTATTTTCTGCTTAAACTCTGAGCTTTGGCTGGTTAAGACCTACCTGCAATCAAATGGATGTATAAGTGAATTTAAGTAAATCTTTATCTGCACTTTTTTCAAATAATACAACATTTAAATTGATTTATTTATGTTGCATTGAATACTATCTAGCTGAAAGATGTGGCTTTGTTTTTTCAGTTAATACTTGTTAGAATTTAGTGCTTGTTAGAATTCCTGCATAGCCAGTGATAAGTGGGGGTAGTTTCACTTCATTGATATTCGGTTTCTGCCTTATATAAGTGGTACATTTTGGATTATTTTCTGCTTAAACTCTGAGCTTTGGCCGGCTAAGACCTATCTGCAATCAACTGGGCGTATAAGTGAATTTAAGTAAATCTTTATCTGCACTTTTTTCAAATAATACAGCATTTAAATTGCTTTATTTGTGTTGCATTGAATACTATCTCTTGTATAAACTTTAGCTTGTAAGCTCTCTGCTGAATTGTCTTCTTTCATGTTTTCACTACATTAGGGACACAGGTGGACAGTGGTCTCACCTTCGATAACCACATTGCCACAGCAGTCAGGAAATCCTTCTATGTGGCACACCTCATCACGAAGGGCTTTTCATCCAGAAAAAAGGAGGTCATTGTCCCACTGTACTCATCCCTCATTAGACCCATTATAGAATACAACACCCCTTTTGGTATGTACCTCTCAAGACATCTGCAACAACTGGAAAGGCCTCAGAAATACCTCACTAAAAGAATCACAGGCCTAAAGCAGATGCCCTACGCTGACCGCCTTAAAAAACTCCAGCTATACTCTGTCGCATATCGTCTACTCAGAGGCGATCTCTGCTTAACATACAAGGCCATGTCAAACCCAGAGCTGTTGGACATGCTACACTTAAAGAAATCCCAATCCCTCAGAGCTGCACGCTCCAGGGATCTAAACATTGTCATCACAATAAACAAAACATGCTGGAGGGATAGGTTCCTGACCCAGAGACTCCCCAGACTCTGGAATAGATTGCCCATACATGTCAAGCAGAGTGCCTCTTTGGACCTCTTCAAGAGGAACCTTGACGATTGGATGGGAGAAAGGAGATTCACCCCAGGGATCACGTCAGTCACCCTGCTAGACAGGGGTCCAGGAAAGTAAATAATGTGGGAAGAAATAGCCAGGGAATTGTTATGGCTAGGCTTGTATAGGCCCTAGGGATGATAGCCTAGTACCAACCTATGAAGCTATGAACCCATTAATGTGACAACCTTGCTTTATCTTTCTTGGCTGTTTTCCTTAGATTATTCAATTTGATTTTTATTTTATTATCACCTAGAATGGTCCTTGCCTTTTGCTCTTAATTAAGTTTTCCTTGGAGCCAATAACACTAGTATCTGATTTCCTGGATTAAATTCTCTACATCAGGCATTCATGTTATGAACTTCCCATAACCTTATGCAACACAAACAAGTCTTTTATCCTCATGTACTTGAACAATGTAAACGTGTAATATATATATATATATATATATATATATATATATATATATATATATATATGTATATATATATGTCATTTATCATAAGAACTGGATTCTGTGAGATAAACTTTGTAACAATAATGATCTTTTGTGAGCTTGGATCATGGCTAAAAAGGCCCACTTAACGCATTACCAAATTGCAAATTAAATTAAATAAGCAAATATAAATACACTAATTATTAATTTTCTAGGATGTCTGTATGTGGTCCCTTACTATGAATATTGAAACCTTTTATCTGTCTTCCAAATAACAATGAATATCTTACTTTTAAATTATGCCTTTTTTTTCTTTCAAAGTTTCCTTACCTATGTCAAGCAGGCCTCTCAGAAGCATGTCATACTGAAATTTAAATGAGGTAAGCACAGCTGAAACTTGTGTCAGCTCTTGGATTCCAAACAACAACTAACAATTGCTCTTATTTTAATTTTTACTGTCTGCAGCCACAACTTTCTTCAAGATGAATTTTATTTATTTTTTTATTAAAGCTTTTGTATTTATCCGTCAGTCTAAGGATGGTAGACTGTTGGCTTAAGGTGTTTCACTTTAAAGCGCTGATATAGTTGGTGCAGTACTCTTGAAATAAAGGGAGTGGCTCGGTCGTTCAGTATTTTCTTGTACTCTTGAAATAAAGGGAGTGGCTCGGTCGTTCAGTATTTTCTTGTACTCTTGAAATAAAGGGAGTGGCTCGGTCGCTCAGTATTTTCTTGTACTCTTGAAATAAAGGGAGTGGCTCGGTCGTTCAGTATTTTCTTGTACTCTTGAAATAAAGGGAGTGGCTCGGTCGTTCAGTATTTTCTTGTACTCTTGAAATAAAGGGAGTGGCTCGGTCGTTAAGTATTTTCTTGAGGATACTACTCTGGAGAATAAGAGTGCCAGCTCTTGGGTAATGGCCTAATTATTAACTGCACCCAATAGCATGTCTTCTGCAAAATTAGTGGCATTGTCCATTGTGACTAGTATAGATACAAATACCCACTGCACGATTTTACCAACGGGCCCATGCTGTTCATGGTAATACATTCAAATGGTATTTCCATGACAGACATTGATAGTAAGGGACTTTTATATCCAGGGTGAATTCTCTCCCTCTAAACAGGAACAATGGAAGCTATACATATTGACTTTATGCTTTACATTTAAAATTGTTTATCCCACTTTAAACATATGGCACATTGCTATTCTGCACATTTTGTGCCTACCACACCCTTTCAATGTCTGCATGCCAAATTACAAGGTCTACTCCCCTTGATTCCTTATTTACCCTCTTCTCATATTATGACTCTCAACCCCTTTCACCTCTCTTTGCCAAATACCCTCTCTTTTATTTGCTGCCTCCTTTTCATGATACATCCTATTTCCTTTATAAACTTTTACTCCAGCTTCTGTTATCTTTAATCCCCATTACCTGCTGTGCTCATTGTCTTTTTTCAGCACCTGTACTCATTTGGGATCTCTTAACTTGCATGCCTTGGCAATTTCCTCCTTCTATCAAACCTAACTCTCATACATTTCTCAGACATTATCCACCTACTACCTATCTACCATTACACTTTCCTTCATCTCTTTTCTAGATAATCATGGCCTGTTCTTCAAATCCTTAAGTTTGTATAATTATACAAATCTCATCAATTCCCCCATGATTTTCCAATTCCTAACCTCCACTCCACCTGTAGCTATCCTCTTTTAACTTCTGCAGTTTCTCTTGCATCTGCTTTTTCCTCATTAATCTGACCCCCATTTTGCCCACTCTTTATTTTTCTCCCTGCTCCTGCCTGGATTCCATTTTGAACTCCCTGTTCCCATTCTGGAGCCAGATATTCTGCAACTTTCTGTATACCATATACACTTAATTCCAACCCATTTCCTCATTCCTTCCTTTCCTGCTTTAGCTTAGTCCTTAGGACCAACTCCTGGACATTTTCTGTAGCCGCTCTGCCTGATCCTGTCAGTTTTCCTAAATTCCATCTCTACCTCTCTTGTCCTTTCTTCCCTTCTACATCATAATGACTAGGAAGTGATATGACACCACCTTTTACATTTACTGTAACCTACCCCTAACTCAGAGCTTCATCATCTATGCAGATTGCTTCTGCTCTACTTTCCTGCCTGCTCTCTTATCTACTAAACACATTCTGCTGCACATCTACCCAGTATTCTTTATCCACATCAAACACTCATATCCTTTTCATACATTTCCTTAAATGCTTCTGAACTTTCTAATTGAACTCTGACTTCTTCTCCTCATTTTGACTTTGTTTGCTGTCCTTCTCCTGTCTCCCTACCGCCAAGCCCCTGCAACCTTTCCTACCTTCATCTCATACCTCCATCTCCTTCCTCTCATCATCTTACTCTTCAAAATGTCTTGCTTTGTTCCTATGATTTCCACTGTGGATCCTATTCGGTCAGATCTGAAAA